>NW_021680360.1:1534197-1566863 GCF_001412515.2 Diachasma alloeum
TTGCGGGTGGGAGGGGGTTTGGGGCTGCAGGAGGGCGAGGGGGGTTTGTGATGGGTGGGGAGGGATTTCATGGGGATCGAAATGCAAGGAAATTTCAGGGGGCTGTCTTGTACACTGTTAGAAAATTACGCTTGAAATTTTGAGTGAAAAAACTTGAAATTTTTAACAACGATACAGTAGCATGAAATTTGTGGAGAAGTCTTCATCGGCAAATCAGTCAATTTCTTGAATATTCAAGTAATTCTCGATTTTCAGATCCATACGGCACTGAAAAACGTTGATAATGTTGAACATTCAGGCAACAACTTCTCCGAATTTTCAATGTACTGAAAATTTAATGTTTGGTGTTCAATTTCTACGATGAATTTGAGAATTCAAGCTTTCATTGAAAAATCAATGGTTTTTTAATATGAAAAATCAAATTTTCTTGAATTTTCAAGATGAATGAGAAATTTCTGCAGAATCCCTTCACTGACAGATCAGTTAATTTCTTGAATATTCAAGTAATTCTCGATTTTCAGATCCATACGGCACTGAAAAACGTTGATAATGTTGAACATTCAGGCAACAACTTCTCCGAATTTTCAATGTACTGAAAATTCAATGTTCGGTGTTCAATTTCTACGATGAATTTGAGAATTCAAGCTTTCATTGAAAAATCAATGGTTTTTTAATATGAAAAATCAAATTTTCTTGAATTTTCAAGATGAATGAGAAATTTCTGCAGAATCCCTTCACTGACAGATCAGTTAATTTCTTGAATATTCAAGTAATTCTCGATTTTCAGATCCATACGGCAGTGAAAAACGTTGATAATGTTGAACATTCAGGCAACAACTTCTCCGAATTTTCAATGTACTGAAAATTTAATGTTTGGTGTTCAATTTCTACGATGAATTTGAGAATTCAAGGTTTCATTGAAAATCAATGGTTTTTTAATATGAAAAATCAAATTTTCTTGTATTTTCAAGATAAATGAGAAATTTCTGCAGAATCCCTTCACTGACAGATCAGTTAATTTCTTGAATATTCAAGTAATTCTCGATTTTCAGATCCATACGGCACTGAAAAACGTTGATAATGTTGAACATTCAGGTAACAACTTCTCCGAATTTTCAATGTACTGAAAATTCAATGTTTGGTGTTCAATTTCTACGATGAATTTGAGAATTCAAGCTTTCATTGAAAAATCAATGGTTTTTTAATATGAAAAATCAAATTTTCTTGAATTTTCAAGATGAATGAGAAATTTCTGCAGAATCCCTTCACTGACAAATCAGTTAATTTCTTGAATATTCAAGTAATTCTCGATTTTCAGATCCATACGGCAGTGAAAAACGTTGATAATGTTGAAAATTCAGGCAATAACTTCTTCGAATTTTCAATGTACTGAAAATTTAATGTTTGGTGTTCAATTTCTACGATGAATTTGAGAATTCAAGCTTTCATTGAAAAATCAATGGTTTTTTAATATGAAAAATCAAATTTTCTTGAATTTTCAAGATGAATGAGAAATTTCTGCAGAATCCCTTCACTGACAAATCAGTTAATTTCTTGAATATTCAAGTAATTCTCGATTTTCAGATCCATACGGCAGTGAAAAACGTTGATAATGTTGAAAATTCAGGCAATAACTTCTTCGAATTTTCAATGTACTGAAAATTTAATGTTTGGTGTTCAATTTCTACGATGAATTTGAGAATTCAAGCTTTCATTGAAAAATCAAAGGTTTTTTAATATGAAAAATCCAATTTTCTTGAATCTTCAAGATGAATGAGAAATTTAGTGAACGTTTTCAATTGAAATTGAATTCAAACTCATAACATTGAAAATTCAGATGACATTGTGACTGAAATTTCAAGAAATTTTTAACCGTGTAGGGATTTTTCGGAGTTTCGGGAGTTTCAAGGATTTTTTTATTCGGTGAAGTGCTTTTTACTTCTGTAGTCGAACTTAAGAGCTTTCATTTGGAAATAATTTGGAAATTGGAATTGGCGGGAATTGCGAGCATTTTCTATGAATAATTTATAAACAATCAATTTTCGAATTCAGAATTTTAGCAGAAATCGATTCCTTGCCTAAAAAACTATGTTTCCGCAAGTTTAAACAATTTCAATTATTTATTTATAAACAACGAATATTTAGAAGAATAATAATTCCGTGGGAAATGTATTTTGAATGACGCTGACTATTCATGATTTTTTCAAATTTGTTCTCACGCAATTTAATTGACAAATTTGATGATTTAAAATGAATCTGAAATTTGTAGTATGGTCTGTACCAAACGGTAAACGATACTTGGGTATCTTTAATTCGACGTAGGGGAGAAAACATCATGAATTTTCAGATTTCACTGAATGGAATTTAAAATTTTTAAGAGGCAACAACACAAAAATGCTCCAATTAACAAGAATGTGAAATTCAACTTGAAAAGTGTCCATTGAATTCCTCTCCTATTCATTATGCATTTATCTCGACACTGATAAGTTGTGAGATAAAACGTCATTCAATCATTTTGCCCCTAAAACTACTGGTTTCTAAGATAATTGAATAATTTTCAAAGTAAAATTCACCTTCAAATTTGATCAGTGAACTTTGCTATTATTAATTACGCAATTACCGCGGTAATGAAAAGTTATGAAACAAAATGTCATCTCACTTTTTTTTGAGAATATTTTCTCAAAAAAGTCTTTTTGACATCCTGAATTTTTCTCCTGAAACCAATAGTTTCTAAACCAATTCCCTAGTCAACGAATTCTCAAAACAAATGGGAATGCCCACGGGGCAACAGCACACGTCGAGGAGAGATTTTTTTTTTTTCAATTATTGACAATTTTCGAGGGTTTTTGGATTTGCCGGGTTTGGAAGAGGGAAGGGCGGGTTTTTGGGAGAATTTTGGAAGTACGAGGGAAGTCTTCTGACATTTGTCGGTGGCATTTCAACTGAAATTACAGAGATGGAAAAAAAATGAAATTTTCGGGGATTTCCAGTTTAGTACTGATTTGCAAGAGAGCAACATTTAATTCGATTTAGGAGAGAAAACCTCATGAATTTGAAAATTTCATTGAATGGATTTTCAAATTTTTAAGAGGCATCAAGACGAGAATTCCACCATTAACAAGAATGTAAAATTCAACTTGAAAAGTGTCTATTGGATTTCTCTTTATTCATTACGCATTTATCTCGGCACTGATAAATTATGAGACAAAATGTCATCCGATCTTGTTTGCCCTAAAACCACTGCTTTCTAAGATAATTGAATAATTCTCAAAGAAGTAAAATTCACCTTCAAACTTGATCAGTGGACTTCGCTGTAATTAATCACACAATTACCTCAGTAATGACGCAGTCATCACGCGTTTTTTAAACTTCGAAAATTCTTCCAAAACAAGTCTTTTGACATTCGGAAATTTTTATCTTAAAACCAATGATTTCGAAACCAATTTTGTAATCGTCGAAGGCTCAAAACATCATCACTTCCCCTTCTCCTGATTATGTGATCGCTTCAGTGATTGATCTTCAACGACAGAAAAAATTAATTTTATCAAGAGAATTTTATTTGAACCAACTATCATTTGATAGTGAATTTTCAAATAAACATGATCTCATAGTGAATACCAGTTATCTCTTCTTGAGATAGGGGAGGGTGGGGTGAAACGGGGACTTTAGACTTTTCTTTTAATATTCATAACTCAGAAACAAATTGATCAATTGAGCTCAGTTTAGACCCGTCACAAAGGGAAAGAATTGTTCTTTGTACTGAAAAAAAAATTATTGAATTTTATCAACATTTCAACCCCCCCTCATTAACATTTTAAAAAAAGTCAAAAGTGTCCGTTTAATCCCAACCTCCCCTACATTTGATTGGGAGAAATCGAGCTTCTCTGGAATTGAAGTTCCTTTTATTTGTCGCAATAATGAGAGTATTTGATTTTTTTCTAGCCAAAAGTTTGCCAACTCTAGAAATTCGTTGATTTACTCAAAAATCAAAATTATTCTCATGACTAAATACGTTGTTATCTCAATCAACACGATCATACGTTGCTCCAAGTAAATTATAATTGAAGTGAGCATTTCGTATGTCGAATCAGGATGAATATTGTTACGCGGAAAAAGCTTTGAGATTGTAGTAAGATGTCGTTGAGTTGAAAGAAGTTTATATTTCTTGACTAAAAAGAATCGCATTAATTTACAATAACAGAATCACAAATTACGGCAATTCTACAAAAACTTGGATATCACAAATTTCGTTCAATGTGATGTACGGAAAGCTCAATTTAAACATCGGCATCATTCGAGAAAACAACATTCAATTCATTCCTCAATGTAATCATCTAGTTACGAATTTTTTATCAATTCATGAAAGTAGAAAATTTCTCGACTGAAGATTATATTAGGTTAAAAAAAATAGAACTTTCCCATTTTTGCGGTGAATACATGTGACTTGACGCCAAGGACTGTTTTCTTAATTCCAGTAAATGTATCTCAACAAGAAATAATTGATATTCACCGTAAGATCTTATTTGTTTGAAATTGGTTCAAGTATTTAATACTTGTTCCAATAAAGAAACATCTCTTTAAAACCCCGCATTTTCGAGAGAATTCCTCAATAATCGGAGCAGGAAACTTGAAATTCATTCATTGTTCATCATAAAATACCGTATGAAGTCGTTTAATGACGTTGCGCCCGAGTTGAATGAACGTGTACTTTATTTTTAAAGCGAGATAACAATTACTCAAGATAAAAAAACAGTTGCGTAATAATGGAGTGGAAAGGATTCGAGGGGGAATCCGATAGAGGTTTTACCGACGACAGGGGATGACATTACCGGCGAGGTCGATAAGGCGCGTGAGTGGATACAGACGCCTGGAGTCAGACAATTTCACGGGGAATTTAATGTGATGGCAGATTTATTCAGATTAAATTCGCCATGAAAAATGCAAAAATGTCTTGAAAAATAAATTTCTATTTTTTTTTCCCCGTGGAGAGAATGATCTTTCGCCTATTCCAGTGTCCTTGTACGCAGCCGTAGACTTCTCTCATTTCTTCCATCGCTTTTTCACTCCCCAACGATTGCATAATTCAACTCGCAATACAACCGAGGTTGCCAACCTGTCTTACGTACGTACGCGTAATGCTCTATAAATACCACGACAAAATAAATAATTGTGCAGTAGCTGTGTATGGATTCAGTTCATATACCGGCCTGCGTACCTTTGGTGTAATAATAAAATTGCGGTGGATGGGAGGCGCGTGCGTATCGAAACCAAATGGAAAGTGGTGAACGGGAGTTATGGGTGTGCGATTGAGCGGGAAAGTCGTAGACCGGCGGTTTGACATTGGACTTAATAGTTTCGATAAATCAGGGGCGAGCAGTCGGGGTGGGATTTTTATCTGCACGATGACATGAAAATTTTTCGATTTGTTGCGGGGGGTTTTATCGTCAATTAAGCGGGAAATGAATGGATTTCTGGTGTTTTTGGGGAGATGAGAGAAATAAGTTCCAAATTGTTTTCACACTTTTTTTGAAATTAATAATTGCTGAGATGATTTTGATAATCAGGTGGGTTAGGACATAAATAAATAGTTTTCACTGAAAAATGTAAAAAAAATATTTTTTGTAGTTTAGGAAATTCGTTTGAAAAAATGAGATTTTGAATGAGATTGAATTTTAAATGTTATAAAATCTCAATGTGCCTGAAGATGTGTGATTTGAAAATATGAGACTAGAATTGAGGAAAAAATACTATCACGTGAATTTGAAAACGATGTGAATATGGATGAAAATAGTCAATTATTTGAAATATCTCAAGAACAAGAGATCTTACAGGAAAATGTTATGAAACCTTTTTTGTAGATAGGAAAATTCGCAACAAAAAATGTTCTATATTATTTCATCTGAAAATGCCTCATTAACGAGATAATTGCACCTGTAACAAAACATTTGAATCAAACAATCAAAAAATCGTCTTTCTCTCCCCACAGATGTCGAAATTTTGTAATAAAAACAGTTTAAAATTTTATTTTCCGACCAATGTGAGCCATATGATCGTATAATATGGTAAAATGGTTGAGTTCGAAGAAAGAAAAATAAACCGATTTGTTAACGTGAAGAGAGATTGATCACTTTAAACATTATAATCAATTCAATCCCAAATTTCTTATCAACACCTCCATAATGATATTCCAATGCTTCATCCTCACGTAATTATTTTTGTTGTTCGTATTGAATAAACTCAGAGAAAGCTGGAGGAATGACGAGGGATTCTGGGTCCGAAAGCTATTAATAGTAATTTTAAAAAATTACCAATTTCAATTATTTCAAATATCTTAAGAGCAAGAGCTTTTAGAAAAAATATTATAGAACCTTTTTTGTAGCCGGGAAAATTTGCAACAAAAAACGTCGTATATCATTTCGTCTGAAAATTCCTCATTATCGAGATAATTGCACCTGAACAAAACATTTGAATCAAACATTAAAAAAATCCCCTTTCTCTCCCAACAAATGTCGAAATTTTGTGATAAAAAACAGTTTAGAATTGTTATTTTTCGCCAAATGTGAGCCACATCATCGCATAACACGGTAAAATGGTTGAGTTTGAGGAAAGAAAAATAAACGGAGTTATTAACGTGAAAACAGATTGATCCCTTTAAATATTATAATCAATTCAATCCCAAATTTCTCATCAACGCCTCCATAATGATACTTCAATGCTTCATCCTCACGTAATTATTTTTTTTGTTCAACACGGGATTGAATAAACCCGGAGAAAGCTGGAGGAATGACGAGGGGAAAGCCGATGACGATTATATTCTGAAACGGTTGAGTCATATGTTAATACGAAACAATGAATATCATCGTCGTGATTAAAATAATTCATTGTTTTTTTTCCCTCTTTATTATCATTCAAAAATGAAAGTAACGAGTGCAGAGTGAACGACTGGGAGCGAGCGCGGAAGTGGCGATTTTACGCCCTCGTGGAGAATTTACACGGCGAGATGATTTATTTCAATGATATGAGCAATTTTGTTTCATTAATTCTGCATCAATCAATTTATTGAAAATTGCCTCATTCCATTCCCGCAAAAATTTAACTGAGAGCCAATGTATTAATACAATCAGCAGTTAATTATCCTATTATAAATTAATTAAGCAATTAATGCAAATTTTAATTGTAGAGTAAAAATAATTCATTAAAAAAATGAATAATAATTATTGTTTTCCGTTTGTTTCGAATAAAATTTTATTTATGCATTTTTTTTGCACTGATTTTTTTAGGCACGTGCGTTCACTTCGGGAGTGAGTGAACAGCCGATGTAAACATCCAAACGCGCCGAGTTTAACCGTCGCTGAATCGCTAAACGTTAAAATGTAGGTCATGCCTTGAGGTGAGTCTTCGATCCAAGTGGGTAAAGTCAATCGATAACAAGATTGTCGGCGTTCTCATCGCGCCAACATTTGTCCCGGATAGAAGGGGGGGGGGGGAAATAAACCATATATAATACCCGAGTGGGTACCAAACAGACGGTTTGAGAATGGAGAAAATGGAAATGCCAAAGGGGAAAAATTCCTCGGGCTTCGCTCAACGATTATTCATCAAGAAGTGCTCATCAAGTGGAAATGAATTCCAAGCATTTTCGTTCTTTATTCTTTCATTGTTGACGGCAATTTTTTTGTGATGAGATATTCCGATCATTTCGTTATTAAATCCTCATTTTTTCGCTTGAACATAATTTGTTTAATCAAATTAAAAAAAAATTTTGATAATTTTCTTTCTGCAATTTTCGCTTCTTTAAAGGTTTTTAATGCGGATATTTTTAATGTCGGTAATGAGAAGTTTTACGTGGACATGACGAATAACATTTTTCGTTGAGAATTTAATTCTTGAGAAAAATAGTAGTTGAACATTTCTGTTTTTTTTGTTTAATTCAACAACAAAAAATGTTTATAACATTTTTTTTCTAAAATTGATGGTTTTCCAGACGAATTATCTCGAGCTTCAGTAATTTCAATGCGAAATTGATTGTTTGTAAATTATTTATAGGAAATGCTCGTAATTTTCAAAAACTGCAATTTTTTAATTATTTCATCAATCTTCCTCCAAAAGTAAATTCTCTTATTTTCTTCAGATTAAAAAAATGCTTTCTAACGGTGCAATATCGAGATTCAAATTTGAAAAAAATTATGAATATTCAGCATCATTCCATTTACATTTTGCACAGACTATTTTTTTAAACATTCATTGTTTGTAAATAAATAATTAAAATTATTTAAACTTTGGGAAACCTTATTTTTCAGGCATGAAATTGATTTCTGGTAAAATTCTGACTATGAATAAATCTGTTACGATTCCAAAGAAATGATTTTAATGGTGGAAAATTCATTGTTTATAAATTATTTCAGGAAAATCCTCGTAATTTTCAAAAATGGCATTTTTAAAATTATTCCATCAATCTTCCTCCAAAATAAACTTTCTAATTTTTTTCAGATTTTTGAAGTGTTCTCTAACGGTTCAATATCGACATTCAAATTCAGACCTGCAAAGTTTAAATAATAAACTCAATTCAAACCATTATCTTTTCAGTTATCGTCGAAAAACGATCGGTCACATACTCATATGCACACACATGGTCTAAAAATATTTGAACTCCTGATGCCAAAATTAGTTATCCTGATACAGAAAATTGGAAATTTTCGATTCGACGAATGCAAAAAATGGAATTCTCCACAATAAGAAGTTTTCTCACAATTTCCCTAATAATATAATAGTCATCCGTTAATAATTCGGCCCATTTCACAAACCCAACATCAGCTTTAATTAATCCCAGCCTGTTCGCCATCTCCTTATCGACTTTAAAAACACAAAATCATCGATCGTTACAGTTTTCGAGCGCAACCCCTGCAGATGTCGCAAGACATTTGCAACATGGTCTCATCTCCTCTGGGCACTTATAAACCAATCATCCGGCCAAGATCCAAGATCGTCTCTTCGGCGTTTCAGTGACACTCGTTGGGGGTTAGACACCACTGCTCAGTAATTCGTGCCGCGTTACGCGAATAACCACATGTACCGCTTCCAATCAGTCTCATTCCTCCCTCTGTCCCAGTTCCCCTAAAAAATCACGTCTCTTCGATCACTCTGACCTTGACTACTATCTATCGAGTCCGAGGCGAGGAAATTCGCTCGTTTAATGAGTTTTTTTTCTTGTAATTTTTTCATTTGCATTCGAGGAATTATTAGTCACGCAATTTTGCCACCGGAAGTTGAGATATCCCCGGTGACTGGCGTTGAAATTTTTTTTCTGAGACTGTATTTTTATGGAGTCGAAGGAGATTCAGTGGGGAAGTGGTTAGACGCGTTGAGTTGAATATCACATTTTCAGCGATTTTCGAATAATTTATTGAATAAATAATTGAATTACATTGAATGTTATTTTTATAGTTATGTGGGAAGACTATTTTTACGAGGAATTTTATCAGTTACATTGAGAGAAAAAATTAGTTCTATTAGTTTTAGAAATTAGTTAATTTATTTGTAGACAAGAAAAGAAAGTTTTTGCTAAAACACAATAATTTTCGTTGTAGTAATTGTTCTCATGAGACATTTATATGTTTTTTAGGTAAATACATTCGTTCTCCGGAGAATTATATGAGGCCTCGGTTTTATTTATGAAGTGAATGTTATTAAGTAGTAAATGTCCTTCCAATAAACACCTAAACATGTTTTAAAAATCGGAAAAAATAGAAAGTTTACGTTTGGAGGAAGATTAATGAAATAATTAAAAAATTGCTTGAAATTGTTCGAAAATTACGAGCATTCCTGTAAATAATTTATAAACAATCAATTTTCCACCATAAAAATCATTTGTTCGGAGTCGTAACAAATTTATTCATATTCAGGATTTTACCAGAAATCGATGTTCATGCTCGAAACTTTCACCAACTTCAATTATTTATTTGTAAACAATGAATGTTAAAAAAAATCATAATTCTGTGCAAAATATTTTTATCATGATTTTTTGCATATTTTTCTCGCGCAATTTAATTGACAATTGACTCATTCTCGAGTGAATTTCCCCGGTTATTTTCATGCAATTATTTCAAAAAATAATGATGTCAAAACAAAATTTTGAAAAATTAATTTGATAACTGTTAAAAACTCCAAAAAAGCCCCCCACCATTGTCTCCCCAACCGATTACTCTTCGAGGCAATCAATAAAACCTAATGAATCAACTCATTACATTTCGCAACTTGAACCCAGAATTGTGTCAAACTCCTTGGGAATCCCCTCCCGACCTGCTCAATAATTACCTCCCCCCCATTCCGGCGAAAGAAAAATGCAGAAACATTCCTCCGTCTCTTATCTCCCCTCCTCTTGCCCAACAAAAGAATATTTCCCCCTAAAACTTTTCATCGTCAATGGAAAAACTTTTTCATCACTTCCGGTATCGAGCGTGCGGCGCTCCCCATTCATTTTTTGAGGTTAAAAAATCTCGAAAAGAGCCGAAAGATGAGGCCACAGTGGATGACGCCATCCACTACTCGAGAAGTAAAAGATGAAAAAAAAAATGGTAAAGAGACATTTCATTCCGCTGCACTGGTCAATACACGAGACCTCTCACGATACAGAAGTGTTTCTCGTTTCGTTGGCGGTTTCATACAAACACAGGACGCCCGGAAGGTTAGTAACACGTCGGACGGTGAACGACCGAGATGAGTATGGGCGCATGCGCCGAGACGCAGCTGACCCAGATGCGCAACGTGATTGGGTGATTCGGTTGTTTCCGTAAGTCGTTCGGCTATCAACGGCCTGGGTATAACTGAAATGCCGGCTTGCGCGGGCGCCTCACGGCTGACCCACATCCAATCGCGCCACTTGTGAGACCGGTAGGCTGAGGAAAAACGCCGGCTGTTGTATTTCCAAACGTTAAATGCATGATAAATTCACTATTTTATTTATAATTGATGCGAGTGGCTGTTGTGATGCCACTAATAGCGGGAAAAATTGGAATTTCTGGAAGTGAGGGAATGTGAGGTAATATGAATCGTAGCAGATCGTAGAGAAGAAAGTTTTGGTTTTGAGGATCATGTCACTAATTTAAGGAATCTGTCGGTAATTATTGGTGATATCGGACGCTGACTAGAATAACCTGATTATCAGTGATTTTTATCACTGAAATTTGAAGATAGATTGTCAAAAATTCAGTAGCGAAGCGGTAAAAAACGTTCGATGCACCATATTAATCAATTTAATGGTAATAAGGTAACAACATTAATTAATGCATATATTATCGAAACATTCGAGGTAGAAAGTAACGAAGCATTAAGAAATCAATATCTCCTGACCAAATGATGCGATTTACATAAATCAAGTCTCATTTTGAAGCTTGTAATATCTACTACTCCTGGAGACATCTGAGTACCTTTGAAATCAATGAATTATCTTATTTTTTATCATCAATACGGTATTCGTTAGCTCATCATTTCACGAGATCCTCTAGTTTTCCTACTTCACTTCAGCAATTATTTCTAGGATGTAGAAGAATGCGAATTATTGTATTCCAGAACATTCGATGCAGTCAAATCATAAGACATTATATTTCCAACAATGCTCCAAATTTTTAAGTATACAGGTCGTAATGCGAAAGGCGAATGAAGACAAAAGTTGATATGAAATTAAGCAAACACAATACTAATTAATACAGATATTCTGGAAATATTTGAGGTAGAACAAAGAAGCATTGAAAAATGATGACTGATGAAAATCATCACTATCTCCTGATCAAATGATGCGATTTACATCAATCAGGTCTCACTTTGAAGTTTGTAAAACGTTCTGATTTACTCAGCTCTCATGTACAAAGCAATGCATGATCTTATTTTTTAACATCGATTCGTTATTCATTAGTTCGTCATTTCATGAGATCCTCAACTTTTTGTACTTGAATTCAACAATTCTTTCTAAACCAGAGAAGAATGGGAATTGTTGTATTCCAGAACGTTCGATGCACCATATTAATAAACTGATAGTGTTTTTATGTCTGGTAAAGTCAAATCATAAGACATTATATTTCCAACAATGTTCTAATTTTGTAATTATGCAGGTCGTAATGCGAAAGGCGAATGAAGACAAAGGTTGATATGAAATTAAGCAAACACAATACTAATTAATACAGATATTCTGGAAATATTTGAGGTAGAACAAAGAAGCATTGAAAAATGATGATTGACGAAAATCATCACTATCTCCTGATCAAATGATGCGATTTACATCAATCAGGTCTCACTTTGAAGTTTGTAAAACGTTCTGATTTACTCAGCTCTCATGTACAAAGCAATGCATGATCTTATTTTTTAACATCGATTCGTTATTCATTAGTTCGTCATTTCATGAGATCCTCAACTTTTTGTACTTGAATTCAACAATTCTTTCTAAACCAGAGAAGAATGGGAATTGTTGTATTCCAGAACGTTCGATGCACCATATTAATAAACTGATAGTGTTTTTATGTCTGGTAAAGTCAAATCATAAGACATTATATTTCCAACAATGTTCTAATTTTGTAATTATGCAGGTCGTAATGCGAAAGGCGAATGAAGACAAAGGTTGATATGAAATTAAGCAAACACAATACTAATTAATACAGATATTCTGGAAATATTTGAGGTAGAACAAAGAAGCATTGAAAAATGATGATTGACGCAAATCATCACTATCTCCTGACCAAATGATGCGATTTACATCAATCAGGTCTCACTTTGAAGTTTGTAAAACGTTCTGATTTACTCAGCTCTCATGTACAAAGCAATGCATGATCTTATTTTTTAACATCGATTCGTTATTCATTAGTTCGTCATTTCATGAGATCCTCAACTTTTTGTACTTGAATTCAACAATTCTTTCTAAACCAGAGAAAAATGGGAATTGTTGTATTCCAGAACGTTCGGCGCACCATATTAATAAATTTAATGTTTCTACGTCTGGTAAAGTCAAATCATAAGAGATTATATTTTCAACAATGTTCCAACTTTGGAATTATACAGATAGTAATAAGGAATTTGAATGAAGACAACAGTTGCTATGAAATTAAGGTAACACACCACCAATTAATGCAGATATTATCGAAACATTAGAGGTAGAACAACGCAGGATTGAAAAATGATGATTGATGCAAATGGGTGTAGCGAACCCACTAATAGCAACAAAAATAATCTCTCTAAAAATACAAAACTCATGGAGGGGAGGCGAAACGTTTTTGGAAATTGGAAAATAATAGACTCCACAGACAGTTCGTTCCATCTTCAATGATTAAAAGAACCGACTGGGCTGTTATTTTATTGTATTTACCCTCTTACTCTCTTATCTCTGACAGAAAACCCTCGTTTCTCAAACTGAAAGCTTTCACGATTGTTGATGGGTGGGGAAAGAACGAGCCTCTCTCGTCACTCAACCCCCATTCGTTCCACAACTTTCCCCGTCAATTGAGACAATGTCTATTGACTATAAAAATAAAACCGAGAAACTAGGGGAACGTTTGTATTCAGTGTAATTCCGGAACAATGGATTATTTTTGCTGGGGATTTTTTTTTTAGTTATGTGGCTCGTCGTTTCTCTGGGTTACGTTGCTAATCGCCCGCAGAACAATCGATCATTGGGTAGTTGTTATCGGAGTGGCGAATCGGTGGAATTTTTTTAGAAAGCAGCTCGGGCCTCTGGGTTTGTGGGGGACAAGGTGAAAAAATTGGCGAGGTTGACGCACGCTAGGTTCACGATTTTCAAGTGTTGCGTCAGTTTTGAGGGGGTGGCCTTGATTAGATGGGATGATTCGTCAGAAACGGGACGTTTGGAGATGTTGGTGATGATGAAAGTCATGGTTTCTTTATTTGCGAATGGACGTATTGTAGTTGTTTTTTTAAATTGAATTGTAGTTGTTTAAATGTACATTTTCAATTTTTTTATGTCAGGAAAATGAAATATGATGTACACAGCGATAAAATAAAATAAAATTTTTAGGTGGTATGTATCTACGGTTTCATGTGTACGACCAATTGGTATAATTTATTTCTTGTGAGGCTTTAGTGAAATATCCTTCACTGCTGGTAAAAAATTGAATTTTCAGGGACAGCTGACTAGCAATTTTCAGGAAACTGACGTTGAATTTGATTTTGGGAACAAAATAATGAAGTTTTAGATCTCTGGAAATTCAGTGGAATTTCACATTTTTGAGTAGCAAGGAAACGAGAATTCCCGTGATGACTTGAATTTTTAATCAAAATATGAATATTTAGTGCCAAATTACACAGAATTTTCAATTGATAGGGAATTCGAAAATATATTCACTGGGATTTTCCTGATTTCTGAGATTATCATGGAATAATGGAAGTAAATTTGAAGTTTTCTTTGATTCGTTCATCAAATTGTGAATATTCTATGGTGAAATTTCTTAAAATTTCAGGAAAACCATAATTCGATGAAAATTTCCTAGTAGTGTAATGGAAATTTTACTGAAAATTTTCAAACAATGTTTAATATCTAATTGAAAAAACACATGACTCTCTTATCAAATGGACTGATAAGAAAAAATATCAAATAAAAAAACATAATTTCTTTCCCAATATGCCGAGATATTCCAAATAAATTGAACAAAAATTTCTAGTTTCTATTGACTCGTTCATCAAATTGAGAATTTGCAATGAAAAAAATTCTAAAAATTACTGGAAATATCAGCCAACAATTTTCAACAATATTTAATATCTCTCTGTATTATAAAAATCATAATCGACTTCTGGTGATGAAAATCTAGTGTTCGAAATTAAGACTCCAAAATTAAGGGTCAGAAATGAAAGGTCAACATGAGGGTCACAAGGGCCATATTAAGAGTCACAAGTGTCAGAAAGGGTTATGGGAGTCACATGGGGCTATATGGGTGTCATGTGTCTCACCTAGTTTAATCAAAAAACCTGATTCTTTTACCAAATTAATTTGTAAAAAATATCGAATGAAAAAACTTCACTTCCTTCCCAATATAACAAGACACTGAAGGAAAATTCTCCGGAGACACGGAAAAATCTCGACGAATAAACAATTAAAAATCGTCATTACTGGAAAATCTCGCCTATTCGTGTTTAATAAATTAAATGGTTTTCCTCGAAGACTTCAGTCCCTAGACTCCCTGCACCCTCCCCCCCGCCAAATACTCCAGACACGTTCTAGTAGATGGTCTACTGGGAAACCCGAAAACCCTCGCATTAACTCTGAAACAAGGTGAACCAATGTTTTCCAGTGCTGACGAGCGGAGGTAACTGTTGGTAAATAACTTGCGAAACTTCCTCTCCCCGCCCTCCGACCTCCATCACTAGGTTTTCAAGAGTTTGAAACGTTTGTGAGGCATAAACCGGTAAACAAAAGCCACGGACGCCTCTCCCCGAATGCTAATCGAGTGTCGCAATGGTGGATTCAGGAATCGACGAGAATCGCATATTGATTTACTGTTCATAGTATCATAGTGGTAAAATGAAGGTTTATTCGTCTTCGATTGATCGAATATTTAATTAACATTCAATCGGAAATTTCCTTTTGGAATACAATGAGAGATATAAAAGGAATGGGAAAAATGAATTTTATAAATGAAGATTTTGGCTGGATTTAGAGAATTGTTGAGGCAAAAATGCTGTCATCTTTCTAATTTTTAATATTTGATTCTCATGTTTTCAGGAAAATATGTATTTCCAAATTTCAGTGATAGAAATCCTTAAATGGTGATAAATTTCTAAAAAACATCGACATGTTCCTGAAAAATGAAACAATTCTCTGTGAAATTTCAGATTTCTTTTGTAATTTAGTGAAATTCCTAATTTTTAAACAGGAGAAGGACGAAAATTCCAACACTTCTTCAGTTTTTAACAAAAACATGAATATTCAGCATTAAATTATGGCGAAATCTGTTGAAATTAATTGCAAATCACTAATGTATTTAGACGAATGTCCCTGATTCATATTAATTTTCCTCTTTCGTATACCCTTTAGGGTTTTTACGATTTCCCGTTATCCCACCCTCAACCCACTGTACCGCATTCGCTGAAGGACGAGGGAAAACCTCACTTGAGGGAAAAACCTGCCCAGTCGTCACTTTTTACGGGACTTCCGCTCGACAATGAAACTGTGCGATTGAGAGTTCCAGAAAATTTGGCGACGCAGTCGGGACGCGAACCCGGATCCCCCGCGTGCCAACCCTCCACTCTAATCACACAACTACGGCGATCGGTCTGATTTATATGAATTTTCATGGAATAATTAGACTAAAATTTATAATTTTCATTGATTTTTTTATACAATCTCAAATTTTCAATGACGAACCGGTAAAAACTTCCAAGAAGTTGAATAATTGAGCTCAAAATTTATAGTTTCCATTGATTTTTCCATACAATCGCAAATTTTCAATAACGAAATTCCTTGAAATTTCAGGGAAACTCTGAAGTGATGAAAACTTCCAACAAGTTAAACCCTTCACCCCAAAATTGTATCCAATCTTTTCAGGATAATTTCTCTCCATGTATGTTTTAATTATCCATTGTCAGAACTAAAACTAGTTAGGTTGATCCTCTTCTCCGTAAGTGAAGTATTTGATTGTAAATAGCTCACTTATTTAATCAATTATTGAATTCCATTCAGAAGAAAGGAATAAAATTTCCGATCTTACCAAAAAAACAATGAAATTCCAAATTTTTGAGCCGTAGAAGAATGAGAATTCTGCAACTTAGTTAAATTTTTAATACGAATTCATTCAATTAATTCAATTAATTAAAAATTACGAATATATTTATGTGAATCTACACGGAAAAAAATAGAGCTGAATTGAGTATAAATTATACTTGATTCAAGTATATGTTATTCTTGATTCGAGTATATAATATATTTGAATCAAGTATATCTTATACTCAATTCAAGTTTTTTTTCCGTGTACCTAATTTCTATTAATTTCCATGAACTTAAAATTTACAGTTTCTATTGATTTTTCCATACAATCTCAAATTTTCAATGACCAAACCCCCTGAAATTTCCGTGAAACTATAAAGTGATAAAAACTTCTAAGAAGTTGAACCCTTCACCCTAAACTTGTCTCCAACATTTCCAGGATAATTTCTCTCCCTGTATGTTTTAATTATCGATTGTCAGAGCTGAAACTAGTTAGGCTGGTCCTCCTGTTAAGTGAAGTACTTGATTGCGAATAGCCACTTTACTCGTGAAATTCCCCATCGAGAATTTCGAAACTCATACGAAGGACGGGCGAGGGTTCCATCGGTCGCTGAACCGGCCGATTGCCAAATTTTTTTTAAAGCCTTTTAGCTCCAGGGGAAAAATGGTAATTTCACGCGAGTGGTAACACGTGTGAGGAGTTTTTATCGAGGAAATCAGGGTACATGGGGTTTTTAGAAAGTTGGAAGGGCGGGGGAGGGGAAAGAGGAGAAAAGTTTTAGGTGGATTAAATGTAGACTCATTTGAATGCGAGTTGAAGCGAGGGTCTCTAGCTTTTTTCCGAGTGTTTCGTATGTAAAAGAGTGGATTTCTGATTTTCAATGGCTTTCGGGATTTAAAATTTATGAACTGGAGGTAATTTTCGTTGAATTCTCTCTGAGTACTGATAGAAAATATTTATTTTTGGAGTGGAGGGAGATTAGTTGCAGCAGTTTGTACCGACTAGTTCGGGAATATCGAGGAAACTAGTGGATTTGAGGGAAAACATCAGATATATCTGAGAAATAGACTTTTACGTTTATCGTTTATGCAACAATTAGATGAAAGTTGCTGGCTATCTCTCATTTTCGATCCATTCATCCGATCCCAACGTCTTATCATCGATTGAGATAACCAACGGCGCTATCACTGCTGATTATAAATAAAAGAAACGGGAGAAAATACAGCCGAGACATAATCAAAGCCTAAAAAAACTTGGGATAATAATGAAGAGTTCCCTCTTACGCCTTTGACCAAGATGCACATCAACTCGCGGTGAGAAAGTCTTTTGCAGAGGGATTTTTCCGGAATAAAAATAGACCGAGGTCTTAATAACCCGCCCGTGAGTTCCTCCGCAATCCGAGAAAGCACAGCATCAAAATAACCGAATGCATCCTGTGTCTGTATTACGATTTCTAAATAAAACAAGTGCATGAAGATGAGTGTATGGAGAAAGTGTCCTCAGCGTGTGGGTCGAAATTATATAAAAATGTAATGAAAATTATTGTGTTGTTAATTTTAATCATCCGTGAAGTAATAAATTTTGCATGATTTTTTTTAACACGAAAAAATCATTATTTTTTAGAGTTTATTATAAAAATAAGGGCGAAAGAATTATTGTGATAAAAAATACTGATGAAAAGTATTTTTCTTTGGAATAATATTTAAGGTTGAATTCATTTGACATCTCCGAACAAAAAACTCCTACGATTCCATGTCTTAATGGGGTTAATGCCTTGTCGTAGTGCCGCCGTCATAAATGGCTAGTGTCTGAATAGTCTTCAAGTGTCTTGGATTGAGACAGAAAAAATGTCTTAAATTCAGGAACCTGTATTTCAAGAAATTATTGCAATATCTTTTATCTTTTACCAAACGTCTTATATCAAGACATTTCAACTTGTAGTCATTACGTTTTGAGGATATCCAAGTATTTTTTGCACTTTGGTACAGGCCAAACTGTAAGGGAGCATAGGGCAAAATGAAACACGGGGCAAAATGAAACAGTGGGAAAATCTCGTCATCTAAAGGAGATAGGACATTTTTGAAAAAGACCTTTTTTGTAGCTTGTAAAATTCTCTACAAAAAAGGTTTTTATGAAAATCGTCCTATCTCCCTTAGATCACAAGATTTTCTTGCTGTTTCATTTTGCCCCGTGTTTCATTTTGCCCCACCGTCCCCTAGATTCAACTATTATCAATCATCAAATTCGGCAATTGAATTGCGTGAGATAAATTTGAAAAAAATCATGAATATTCAGCGTCATTAAAACTGCATTTTGACCAGAATCATTTTTTTTTAATAATTGAAATTGTTTAAGCTTTCGAAAATCCTATTTTTTTAGACATGAAATCGATTTCTGGTATGTAATGGTAATTCTGGTAATTCTGGTAATTCTGAATATGAATAAATTTGCTGCGGTGGCGAACAAATGATTTTTATAGCAGAAAATTGATTGTTTATAAATTATTTATAGAAAATCCGCATAATTCCAAGAATCGCAATTTTTCAATTACTTCATGAATCTTCCTCCAAAAGCAAACTTTGTAATTTTTTTCAGATCTTCAAAATGTTTTCTATCGACTCAATATCAAGATTCAAATTGACACCTGGAAAAATTGAATAATAAAGTCATTGCAAAATGTTCGGAAACTTCGGGTCAAATGAGGCTCAAATGAAAGCTCTGATGTTCAACAACAAAAGTAGAGAAGAATTTTACTGCAGCGAAAATAGCGAAAGTTCTTGGATATCCTTAAATCAAGACGTCTTGGACACACCAGTTCTCACAGCGATCTCCCAAAAAAATGGAAACTCCTCGGATTCACATTAAAAATTCCCCATTTCATCACAAACCAGATCATTCCACCAACATATTCCTCCGAACAATGACCCTCCAACTGATTTGCAAATACCCGTCTCCACGTCCTTCAGATCTCCCCCCTCATCCTCTCGACTTAGAAGACTTTCACGCCTGTAAAAAGCTCGAGGGCAAATTGTCAATCCTTCGTTATATTTTTTTGTACTCCTCTTTTTATCATTTTCATCTCCGTATTTTTTCACACTCGGCCTCAGTTCAAATTATTGCAAAACATTCGCAGGAACGTTCGGTCCTTTTATCGACGTCCTTAGTCACCTCCTCCCCGCTAGCAACATACGGAGAATGACAGACAGAGATAAAAATGGCTTGTTGTAATCCTCATGACAGTCTGGTCTCACCGTCACAGCCTTCAAACGATTACGCATTCGTCGTGTGTTCAGGTACGGGTATAACGACTCCTCTCGCTTTGAGTGTTCAGGTTATACGTTACATTGAGGAGCGTCACCCGGTCATCATTCGGGTTTCTCTTGGAGAGAGTGCAAAGAGGAAATTTTTATTACTCATTTCATTGTGTTTATTGCTCGCGAGAATAAAATTAATAAAAGGAGGGAAGAAGACATCATTTAGCAAAAACTGTATTCATTTTTCGCGTGAGTTGCAAAATGAATTTTGTTCTCCAAGAGATGTATAAAGCGGGAATATGCACGATTTCAATTTCATGGTAGTAAACTCTCGCTTCACGATTTTTGAGATTAGAATCTGGAAGAGTGAGTTAGTTGAAATAAGGATATCTAAGTATCTTTTACAGTTTGGTACGGACGACACTATAGATTCAACCATTTTCAATCATCAAATTTGTTAATTAAATTGCGTGAGAAAAATTTGAAAAGAAAATATGAATATTGAGCGTCATTCAAATTATATTTTGCACAGAATTATTATTTTTTTAACATTGTTGCGATTCTGAACAAGTGATTTTTATGGTGGAAATTTGTTTGTTGATAAATTATTTATAGAAAATGCTTGTAATTTTCAAAAATTGCAATTTTCTGATTTTTTTTCAGATCTTTAAAATGTTTTCTGACGGTTCAATATCGAGATTCAAATTCAGACCCATTCAGATTTGCGGTTTAGATAATAAAATCATTGTTAAATGTCCGGAAACTGAGGGTCAAAGGGGCTCAAATGATCGCTTGGATGTTCGACTGCAAAAGTAGAAAAGCATTTCACGGAGAAAAAATAGCCAAGTAAATGGTTGTATGCAAATTGCTCGTAATAAAGTTTTTTTTCAGTAGACGTGATTTTTATTTTCACTTTCAGTCGCACCAAATGAATGTGTTTTTTTAATATCAATATAATGGTTCTTTCATTTCAATATGGAAGCTTCTAGAAAATTATATATATGGTATTTTCACTTTTTAGAAATCTTTATCGCATTGTAGTCCCACTGAAATGTCAAAGAATTTTGTCATTAAAAATTGACAGAAATTAATAAAATGTAAGTAAATACATTTTTAAAATTCTGAATTGATTAAAATTGTAATTCAGTTAAGAAATTCTCCTCTTTCTACTGCTCAAAAATTTTAAAATTCATGAAATTTCGATTGAAATTCTACGATTTGGTCCCCCTAAATCGAATTCGGTAGCGAAGTGGTAAAACGGCACAAGTCAATTTTGACTATTGACCAGTTTTCAATGAATATCTCGGAATCTAAAGGAGATAGCGAAATTTTTATTATGACCTTTTTAGTAGAGCCGATTGAGAGCTACAACAAATGTGATTACGAAAATTTCGCTATCTCCCTTAGATTTGGAGATATTTCTCAAAAACGCAACTGAGATTAGTCGATTTAAACCATTTTACCACTTCGCTGCTGAATTCAATGTCACAATTTCAACTTTTTTCCAAAAGAGTACGTTTTGGGACACATTGAAGTTTGAAGAAAAGTAGATCCTCTACTCTCGAGTTTCCTCGGTCGTTCACGCCGTTTGGCACGCTCCAACCGTATTCTCCTCCTGTATATGGATTATTCTTCTGGTTCTATTATGTGTTTGGTCTTAGTTATCTTTATTCTTGGCTCACGGAGGATTATATCGTGGAATTGTCGGGGAGATGGAGTTCCGGGGCTTTTGGCAGTGATGCCAAATTAAAAAGGAAATCTTTTGGGTGATAAGGTTAAACAGGGTGGTCGTTTTATTTGAGTGGATATTCAAAGTTTTGAGGTAGGGGGGGATTAAGGGATGATAAGCGGGTGTTTCTACGAGTGATTGAGGCGAAGAACGTAAGTAGAATATAATTATAGATGTCGCTCCCGGGATTGATGGGGTTTCCGAGGTTTTGGGTCTGGAAACTTCAGTAATTGGGGGAATAAGGAGAGAATGAGTAGGTTGAGGACAATATTTCGAGAAATCTGGTTTCAAGGGGAAATAATTCGTTGTGAATAATTAATTCACATCGTATTTTGTTCTAAAATCGATAACTTGTGAGAGGATTTTAATGTTGATGGTGTTTTTATTTTTATTTCTGTAATTTTGAGAGTTTTGTTGATTTTCAGGGACATGAGAGTGATTTTTAGTATTTTTTTTTCAATTTATTTATTAATTATTATTTTTTTTTATGTGTGTAGAGTGACCCTGAGCATCAGTGATTTTTATCAATTAAATTCGGTGATAGATTCCTAAAAATTAGACATGGGTTCTGGCAAATCAGTGATATTACCCTGAAAATTAGTGATGATGTCGATAAATTGGTGATAATGTCACTGAAAATGGGTGAGAAAATCACTGAAGTGCAGAATCTCCCATGAAGGATCATTTTCGCAATCGTGAGCCCCAATAATTGGGGATAAATTCCTGAAATTAGTGGCATGTTCTTGATAATCAAAACTTTTTTTTTCTCTATGTAGAATATACCCGAGAACCTTCCTCTGCATTTTCTATTGAAAATCGATAATTACTGGGATATTTTTGAAATTACAGAACGATCCCCTCATACCTGAAATACTTCAGAGAGAGAACCACTTCAATCTCTCTCACGAATCATGTGAATATGTACTACATATTAAAAATCTGCAGCTGAAATTTACGGTACACTTTTTGTGAATTTCTTTCACTTTTTTGTTCCACTCAAACTTCAAGGAATTTCGTCATTAAAAATTCAGAATTCCATGGAAAAATCAATGGGAACTGTAAATTTCGGTTCAATTACTCCCTGAAAATCAGTGAAAATGAGGAAAATTCTAGGAAATATATTCGTGACTTTCAAATTAATTGAAAATTCATCGTAATTTGATGCTAAATAAATATTCATGATTTCATTGAAAATTCAAAAAAATTGAGAAATTGTCATCTCAATGACATTTAGAAATTTAGAATGTCATTGAATTGAAATCAGAATGTTTTTTCATTTTTTCCCTTAAATCGCATTCAATGTCATCCTCCCGAAAATTCTTAGTAGACAACCCATGAAATTTCAATTTTTCCAACAGTGTAAATAAATAATAAACCAAGAACAGCGGGAAAAACAAGAAAAATGACATTGTGAAAATGATTAGCCGCACGAGAGAGGCATTACCATTCGTTGCGACCATTTGGATCATTTGCCCGTGTTTAGGCAACCACTATTTCATCAAAAAAACATCAAATAATGTCTTTTCACATTTTCTCCCGAGCTCCACCATTAATGACACCAAACTAATCACGAATGAAATCTTAAACTCACCATAACCCCATAAAAAACAACCCAAGAGATCGTTTGAACCCCAAACCTCATACGAAAAATCACCTTAACGTCATCTGCCATAAAACGTGAGTCTCCTTCATGAATCATGTAAGAATAATTATCATGAATCCTCACAAAAATAAAACCCGCAGAATCTATAAAAAATTTCGAAACAAAATAGAAATTGACAATGTGAGAATAACAAGTGGCACGAAATGTTCGTGCTTGCGTGTCCCATGACAATAAATGAAAAATCGAAACGAAGGTGCCTTCCCCTCCATAAAAAAACCCTCGAAGCTTTAAGGGAGAGTGGGGTAAAACGGGACAAGGCATTTTAAAGCTTAAAAAACCCCGAGAATGAGAAAAAAAAACAGGCAATTACACGAATAGTAATTTTCAAGAGAGAAACATTGAATTTGATTTATTGAGCGAAAAATCATGAAATTTCAGGTTTGACTAGAAATTGAATGAAATTTCAAATTTTGAGAAGACGAGAATTCGTAAAGTTGCTTGACTTTTCCTGATTTTTTTAAATTAATTTTTTTAATGTAATTTAGTTATTGTCGCTATAGATCTGCTACGGTTATAAGCGACCACAACGGTTTTACGAAAAAGATATTTTCATGAATTTGATTTCCATTTGTACTGATATTAATTTGATTCAATCTCATACATTTTTAATTTTTCTGATTTTATGGTATAATTTTTAATGAAATAATCAGTCACCGAAAGAATCACATTATTCAAAACCAGATATTTTTCCACGTATGAAATCAATTAATGACCTCCAATAAATTTTTATTATTACGTTATCAATAATCAATGAATCCCAAATTTTCTATTCCATTATGAATCAGTAATCGCCACTAAAGAAGGACGAATACTCAGTTAATCAACAATTTTAATATTTCATTGCATTGTGAATTTTCATATCTCAGTGAATATTAACAAACTATTACGGAAGTAATAATTTCGTCATCACTAGTGTTTATTTCATAAAAATTGGAACTTTTCTTGAAATTTCAATAGAACTGTAACGTGATAAAAATTTCCACAAAGTGTACCGGAATTTTTCGTGTGATTTAGGGGAGGGCCTGGTAAAATGGACACTTTTGCCTTTTTTTGCATTGTTAATTACTTATTGAATTATTGATGAACTGGAATAATTTTTTTTCAATGAAAAACACAGTTCATCCTCGCTGTGATCAGCCTAAACTTAGCTCAATTAATAAATCTATTGCTGAATTATACTGCTGAGTATTTTTAAAAAAGTAAAAAGTGTCCATTTTACCCCGTACTGACAAACAAAATTACTTTTCTCAAGAAATCATTTTCTTGGGAGAATTAATTTTTTTACGAGTTTATTCCTCCAGGCCAGTCATTCCCAGGGTTTGCATGTTCATCTCAGTATTACAATTATGTTGAATTATGAAATGATTATTTTTTAATTTTTTCAAATTTGATATTTTCTTACGTAAAGTAATTTGGAATGATTCTGAATATTAATAATTGTCAATAGAGCTCACTCAAGGTCATATGTAACATAATCATCCTAGAATTCAACATAACTGGACCACCTGGGACTGACTGGTCCGGAGAAATATGCTAAAAACAATTCTTCTCACTTGTAATACCCCAAGAGCTTCAAAATTATCGGGTATTTTCCGATAGGTTCGTTGCAAACGCACTCGTGCCAAGCACTCGTGATTTTTTAATCTGAAAAACTTGACTCCTTCGTTTGTATGCAGGGAACCTTGAGGAAAATGCCCGATTAATTTTGAAGCTCGTGTGGTATTCGGGGGATTATTTTTCCAATCCAAATGTCGAGCAATATAATTGGACCATGAGACGAAACTCACAATTGAGAAACGAAAATTGTATAATTAACACTCATTTCGAATAAAAATCCTCGGATTACCACAATTGAATTCAATCTGTCAGTTTGACGAGGGGTTAATTCGACTGCATGATGGTTTGTTTTTTATATAGCAACTACCAGAGAAAATTATCAAAAAATTACCAGTTGAAAAACCTGTAGCTTGTACCACGAGATGTCGAATGGGCGAATTATATTGCCCGATATTTATTCCTTGATAATGATTCCTTGGCAAAAGTATATTGTTTTCTCAGTGCGCCCTCCCCTTCTGGTCCGTTCCATTCCTTACTCTCCTCTAACGATCGGAAGAGAATCGCTTAAAGAAAAATCTTCAATCATCAACACCTTCAGACCAAATGATGCAATTCAGATAAATCATGTCTCATTTTAAACCCTAAAAAATTGCAGCCGGCTGTATCGTAAATACAGCTGTGATTGTACGTGGATACGTCCATGGTCTTTTTTCTTTCCCGAATTTTTAGAAACTCCTTGCATTCCCTCGAATTGTCTGAAAACTCCCTGAATTTTTCTCAGTGCGCCCTCCCCTTCTGGTCCGTTCCATTCCTTACTCTCCTCTAACGATCGGAAGAGAATCGCTTAAAGAAAAATCTTCAATCATCAACACCTTCAGACCAGATGATGCAATTCAGATAAATCATGTCTCATTTTAAACCCTAAGAAATTGCAGCCGGCTGTATCATCGATACAGCTGTGATTGTACGTGGATACGTCCATGGTCTTCCCTTCTTTCCCGAATTTCCTAGAAACTCCTTGCATTCCCTCGAATTTTCTGGAAACTCCTTGAATTCTCTCGAATTTTTTAGAGATCCATTGAATTCCCTCGAATTGTCTGAAAACTCCCTGAATTTCCTCGAAATTTCTAGAAACTCCTTGAATTTTGCGAAATTTTAAGAAACTTTTCGAATTACCTCGAAATGTCTAGAATTTTCTGGAATTCCGATAGATGGCGCTGCACATAAGAATCGTTTTCCCAAAATGACCCCCTATATTGAAACCGTAGACGTATCCACGTAAAAAAAAACCCTAAATATGAAAAAAAATCGATGAATTTCACTCAGTCCTTCCGAAGTTATTGACGGCTAAAGTTGGCCCATTTTATCCCATTTTGCTTTACAGTATAAGGAGTAAAATATCTTGATACATGAGAGCCAAGTGATGATGAATCAGTACGTCTTCCTCATAAATGAATTTCTCCAAATATTCCTGCCCCCCCCCCCTTTTCGACCACTTATTCGCATCGAATAATGGGGAGAGTGGGAGGAAATGCGATAGGAGGAGGGGGAGTACAACATGTAATGCATAATATAAACACGCGAGTAAAAATGCCAGCGCTAGTCGCCGGTGTTATCTGCGCACGTCGGCGATGCGATAACGACCAATTACATAGACACTACGATGTGCCCATTGCAAAGCTGACACTCACGGGAGGCTGTACCGGTACTTTCCCATTCCGGAAATATCTTGGGTTATTCCGGTGGTCTCCAGGTGCACATTTCACTGTTCAATGCACGATCTCATGCGTTGTTTATGTTCAGGGTGTTGAGCCAACGCGTTTAGACTAGATTTTTTTTTGCTCTGGGTATTTGTGAGTTTTAACACTGGGTTTTTTGTTTTGGTAACTGATGGGTATTACAGGCAGTGCCATAATAGTTACTAGATTGGAATGACGCAGATTTTTTTTTGCTTCTGAATGGAAGGTTTTTTTGATCAAATAATTTTCTCGGGAATTATGTATTTTCTTCATTTTTGCGGTCTTTGATTTTATTTGGAGTTTATTAATTCATTTATTTTGGAGAATTACTTTTTTCAATCCTTTAAATCATTTTTTTGCCAAAAAAAAATTGGTTTCTTGAATTAATTTTCAATCATGACATTAGAATATTGACGTAATTAAATGAATTGTGAATAGTTTCCGATATGAATCGAAATGATGCACATTTCGCTGTTTTTTTATGAATTTTATGAATAAAATAAGTTTGTTTGGAATTATATATTTTTTATACTTTTTGTGGTCATTAATTTGACCAGGAGTTCATTAATTCAATTGTTGTATTCAAATCTAATAGTTTTTACCGGAATTTTCGATTCTTTAATTATTTTGGGTAAATAATTTCTTCGATTTTTCATCATTCCTTTGTTTTTTAATTTTTTTGTTCCAATTTTTGAGGAAATGAATTGTTTCTGACATGATTCAAAATGACGCAATCTTGCTGTTTGTTTTTACGAATGACTTAATTTTCTCAGGAATTATCTAGTTTCTTAATTTTTGGTGGTCTTTAATTAGATCCTGAGTTCATTAATTCAATTGTTCCATTGGAATCGAATAATATTCAAATGAATTTTCGCTTCTTCAATTATTTTGGAAAAATACGCTCTTCGATTCTCAATCGAAGTGTTTTTTTCTACATTTTCTGTTTCTTTTTCCATCCTCGTGTTTTTTTTTTCAAATTTTGATGATAATTAATTATTTTAGTTATTTCATTAAAATTTTGATGTAATTTAATACATTGTGAATAGTTTGCGACAAGATTCGAAATGACCCAATTTCCTTATTTTTCCACGAATGAAGTAATTTTCTCAGGAATTATCTATTTTCTTCAATTTTTGAGGTCTCCAATTTCATTCTGAGTTCATTAATTCAATTGTTTCATTGGAATCTGATAATATTTTGAGGAATTTTCAATTCCCCAATTCTTCAACGATTTCGGAAAACAACTTCCTTCAATTTTTTATTATGTGCTTGTTTTTTTATTTTGATTGGAGTTAATGACTTCAATCATTTCATTAGAGTGTTGATGTAATAAAATGAATCGTGAATCGGTTTACACATGATTCGCTCAATAATTGACTTTTAATGGTAAATTGATGGGTATTCGTAAATGATAGCAAAATGATAGAGATTAATAATTCGATAAAAGCGAATATTTCTTGAACTACTAGTACAAAATTTTCAGTAGTAATACCACGAGACCTCCAAAATTATCGGATATTTCCCGATTATTTTGTTGCGTAGCAACGAGAGGGATGCGCGCTCGGGATTTTAATCTGCAAAACTGATCCCTCTCCTTGATATGCAGGAAAACATGAGGGAAATATCCGATGAATTTTGAAGGTCGAGGGGTATTCGGAGGACAATTTCTTCAATTCTGATTTTGGCCGATCAGAGTGCAGTGTTCGGGGTTACGGGACACATTTCACCAAAATATGAGGAATATCTGTCAAATTCGTAGAAAACAATTGAAAAGACAGGGAAATTATCAGTCTGATAATTTCCCTGCAGCCGGGGAAATTATCAGTCTGAAACGCGTCACTGTATCCCGAATACTGCACTCTGATTGGTCAAAATCAGAATTGAGGAAATTGTCAGTAGTAATACCACGAGACCTCCAAAATTATCGGATATTTCCCGACTGTTTTGTTGCGTAGCAACGAGAGGGAGAGGTTTTGCAGATTAAAATCCCGAGCGCGCAGCGCGGAAAAAAAAAATTCTAAGAGAATTAGAATTTAGAGAGAAAAAATTTCCGCTTCACCCAGCCGGGAATCGAACCCGGGTCTCCCAGATACGCGCCGGGCACTCTTACCGACTAAGCTACCGGGAACCACAGAAATTCACTCTCAAATTCACCTCATGCACGGCCTAACCTCCTTTAGGCATTAAAGAATTCTAAGAGAATCCCGAGCGCGCAGCGCGAGGGATTTTACTGCAAAACTGATCCCGATCATTGATACGCAGGAAAACATGAGGGAAATGCTCGATTAATTTTGGAGGTCAAGTGGTATTCGACGGATTATTTTTGGTAATTGGATTCTTCCCAAACCGACTCATTTTGACATTCTTCATGACTTTCTTTCACTCCACAGGATAACATTTGACAGTTATTTGGTTAGAGAAACAATTGCAGAGCTAGAGGGAAATTATCAAAAGCTAGGGGGAAACAACCGCTGTAATTTTAATTGGGAAGTTATTCAATAACTTCATGTTATTGAATACTGAACTCTGATTGGCCCAGGGAAGTCCAGATCCGATTACCAAAAATAATCGACAAAATACGTCCTCAAATATGTAAGTGTCTCAAAATATGTACGAAACAAACTGCAGATGAATCCGAATTCATTTCTCGCTCTTTACTGCACCACTGCTGATTCGATTATCGTGACAGAAATATTCAATTGGAATTTTTCACTCGAGAAAATTGTAGTGATCATAGCAATAGAGATGATGACGTGCTCTATGATTACTCACACCAGTATCACAGGTTTTACTACTCCTCGTTATTTTCATTTCTACTCGGAGAACATTTTTTTTTTTATTTTCAGGAACACGTCCCGGATTTCCAGGAATATTTCACTAATTTCTAGAAATCCATGACCAATTATTTGCGATCCTGGACACTGACCTGGATAACCTTTGTTATCAATTATTTCTATCACTAAAATTTGGTGATGTCTTTCCAAAAATTGAAGATGAATACAGAAAAAATTTACCTGAATTGAGTACAAAATATACTTGATTCAATTGGGGGATGGGTATGTCAATTTTTTTTTAATTAAGCAATTAGAAACCTACATACAAGGTTTATTAGCTACACAATATGTTAGTAATTCCACTAGATAAAGAGAAACAAACAAAAAAAGAAAAAAAAATTAAACTCTGTCTGTTGATTAAATTTTTTCGCAAATTAAATATTCATTTCACATTCTTTAAAGAATCTATCAATCAACTTGATCTCAATAGGGTTTAACATATAGACAATACGACTCATCACAGTAGGAAGTTGACAGTGTTTCGTGATATCTTTTATCAATTTTTTTCTCTGTTGATCGAACCTAGGATATTGCCAGACTATATGATCTATATCTTCCTGGGGTTATCCACACTCACATGAGGGACTAGGCACTATGCCTATTCTAGCCAGTGAAGAATAAAGATTTGAAAAAATCTTGTGAGAAAATTTTCAAAGAAGAAAATTCAAGGAATTTAGCGATGAAATTGTAAAATATCATTTGCAAACCGCAACAATCATCTTCCCCCTCGCCGCATAATGCCATAATCAGCCCACTCCATAGGTGTCACTGATCACGTTAACATCGCACTAACGCTCTCTGTACCCTGCCCTCTTTGCCAACACCGCACGGAGAAAAAAATTTATAATAAAAGTTTATTCACTGTTTTTTGATGCAAAAAAAAAAGTTAACAATTTTTTTTGCATATTTTCCCGTTTTTTTTCTTCTGTCTATGTAAAATTTGCATTTGAAATAATGCAAAATAGAGAATAAATAATAATACTTGAAATAATAATAATAATAATTGACCTGCAGATGTGAGTGAAAACCGTTGAACGAAGAATAATTATTCTAATAAAAATTAATGACATCAAATGAATGGTCGATTCATTGGAAATAGATATTCTAGAATTTAGAATCAAATAACCGATCTGTTTGATCTAAATAAAGAATTACATCGCAATACGTTTTTTCTCTTCACCATCCAAAAAAAGGTTTCATTTCTAATTAATAATTCATCCCATTACTGTATACCTTTTGATTTTTACGGATATTTTATTTCCGATTAATGAAGTCTTTACTTGCATCAACGAAACATTTGTTTATATTCCAGGACACATTGTTTTCATGTGAATGAGAGCGCGAATAAATTCAAGTTCAAGTATGAATAAGTTTTATCAAGAATGAAAATTTCTTTAAAACGGCTATCGAGTAACGACTCCAGTGAAATTTCCGAGAATTTCGTCGTTGAAAATTCCTAACTTGGTGAAAAAATGCATGGAAACTCTAAAATTCAGTTCAATAATCCAGTGAAAATTAATGGAAATCACGAAAATTCAGGCAATTATATTTTTGAATTTTCTGGAATTTGGTGCTAAAAACTCATTTTTTTCTGTTCCAAAAATTCGGAATATCATTGAACTTCCAGGAAAATTTAAAACTTCATAATCTTTTTCCCCCTGAATCCAATTTATTTTCCCTCTCCCGAAAATTGCTACCAAACAGCCAAAGAAACTTCAAATTTTCCAACACCATGCATTCACTTAATTCAAATAACTTGTTTTTAACCCCAAATAAGCCGCTCCTCCCCTCCGATAGTTAACAAACATCCTGCAACATCTAATAATAAATCCCTTCACCCGACGAAAAACCCCAGAACCCTAAAAAATTCAAATTTTCCTATTTTCGCATCCTTCAATAATCCCTCAATACTCTCAACTGAAATTAATAAAAATCAGGAAGATTCAGGTAAATATATTCTTCTTGCATTGAACTTTCCGGAAAATATTGTAGAGTTCTCATCTTTCTGTTCAAAAATTCGGAATATCATTGAACTTCCAGGAAAATTTAAAACTTCATAATCTTTTTCCCCCTGAATCCAATTTATTTTCCCTCTCCCGAAAATTGCTACCAAACAGCCAAAGAAACTTCAAATTTTCCAACACCATGCATTCACTTAATTCAAATAACTTGTTTTTAACCCCAAATAAACCGCTCCTCTCCTCCGATAGTTAACAAACATCCTGCAACATCTAATAATAAATCCCTTCACCCGACGAAAAACCACAGAACCCTAGAAAGATCTAATTTTCCTATTTTCGCATCCTTCAATAATCCCTCAATACTCTCAACTGAAATTAATAAAACCAAGAAGATTCAGGTAAATATATTCTTCTTGCATTGAACTTTCCGGAAAATATTGTAGAGTTCTCATCTTTCTGTTCATAAATTCGGAATATCACTGAACTTCCAGGAAAATTTAAAATTTCATGATCTTCTTCCCCCTGAATCCAACTTAATTTCCCTCTCCCGAAAATTGCTACCAAACAGCCAACGAAACTTAATTCAAATAACTTGTTTTTAACCCCAAATAAACCGCTCCTCTCCTCCGATAGTTAACAAACATCCTGCAACATCTAATAATAAATCCCTTCACCCGACGAAAAACCACAGAACCCTAGAAAGATCTAATTTTCCTATTTTCGCATCCTTCAATAATCCCTCAATACTCTCAACTGAAATTAATAAAACCAAGAAGATTCAGGTAAATATATTCTTCTTGCATTGAACTTTCCGGAAAATATTGTAGAGTTCTCATCTTTCTGTTCATAAATTCGGAATATCACTGAACTTCCAGGAAAATTTAAAACTTCATAATCTTTTTCCCCCTGAATCCAACTTAATTTCCCTCTCCCGAAAATTGCTACCAAACAGCCAAGGAAACTTCAAATTTTCCAACACCATGCATTCATTTAATTCAAATAATTTGTTTTTAACCCCTGCAACATCTAATAATAAATCCCCTCCCTCAACGAAAAACCGCAGACCCCTAAAAAAATTATAATTTTCCTGTTTTCCCATCCCTCAATTATCCCTCAATACTCTCTAATGAGTTTTTACCGATAAAAAAACCCCCCCACCGATAAATAAAGAATAAAACCTCACAGTACGTTACAATGAACGTGTGGGCGTGCGTTTACCACCCCCCCCC
>NW_021680360.1:1566912-1585881 GCF_001412515.2 Diachasma alloeum
CCCCCCCCCCCCCCTTTCTAAGCATCAACGGTTGTGCCCCGTCTCCGTTCAACTCCTTACAAACTCTCATATACAAAAAACGTTAGCGCTGCCAAGGCGAGTGTGTGCATCGGCATCGGTTGGGTTGAGTGCGCGCACAGTGCATGCATCCAACGCTAAAGTGTGGGTGACTCTAGGGGGGCGGGAGGGGGGAGGAGGGGGTATTAACTGGTGTTGGCGCGAGCGTGTAACTGGGTCGCGGGTTCGACAACTTCAGCCAAGGCTGACAAGCCAGTGGCTCTCAGCCGTTCAAACGACTAGCCAACTCTCCACGTAATAAACGTGTCGACGCCTTCATGCCCATTGGGAATTTTTCCTCCCCCCCCCCCCTTTTTTTTCGTCCTTCGGAGGTGGTTAGACACGGTTTCGGTCTTCCTTGTTGCTCCTTAATTTTTTTAGGGCGGGAGTTGAGGTTTAGGTGAGGGTGATTTATTGGAAAAGTTTCGATGGATCGCCAATTTTTTTTATCGTTCTGAGAAAGAAAAAATGAGAATGTCGTCTTTGCAATTGGGAATTTCGAAATTTTTTGGTCGTGTTGTGAATGCGAGATGACAATCGAATTGATACGTGCGGCGATTGTTGTTGGGATATTGCAGATGTCAATTTTTGGGAATTGTAAGTTGTTTTGGAGATTTTTTTGGGAATTAATGGGGCAGAACGAAATGTTGGGCGAGAATGTTGTCTTTGAAATTGGGGATTTCGAAATTTTTGGTCCTGTTGTGGATGCGAAATGAAAATAAAATTAATCCATTTTCTCGCGATTGTTCTCGAGATATTTCAGGAGCCAATTTTCGCAAATTAAAAGTTGTTTCGGGGGTTTTTTTGAAAATTAAAGAGGCAGATCGAAATGCCGAGCGAGAATGTTGTCTTTGTAATGAGGAATTTCGAAATTTTTGCTCGTGTTGTGAATGCGAGAAGAAAATAAAATTGATCCATTTTGCCGCGATAGTTCTCAAGATTTTGCAGAAGACAACTTTTGGAAATTGTTAGAATTTATTGTAGAAAAACGATTTCAATATCGATGAATGAAATTTCAATTTTGTGTGTTTTCAGTGTATTCGTCTTACCCGGAGATGATTTCTGGGGGGCTGAAGAATGTTCTGATTTTTCATGAGAAGTTCTCAGTTTCTTACCTAAAACAGAAAGAAAATTCAAATTAATTAACATTACCAAATAACAAATTCATAAAAATCAATTTTAAAAAATTGTCCCATGATTTTATTGACAAATCTGCAATAAATTCATTGATCAAATTTGGTTTAAGTAATCTTACATTCAATTCTCCTCATACACTCTACATATCCACTGTATTTAAAAATCATCAACTAAAACTGAATTATATGAAATTTTTATATTTAGTTTTTAAGAATCAATAAATTTCTTAAATATTCATTGAAATTCCAATTTTTTGGTCCATGTGACAAAGAAAATTATGAACATACATGCAACTTTCCTTCTAAATCCGCAATCTATTCAGAATTCATGTTGTCATTCGCATATATTCAATGATCATTCAACAATCAATAACTCAACGTTGTTGAATTTTCGAGATAAATGAGAAATCCCCTAAAGAATTTCACTAGAAATTAAATCCAAAAACGCAACATTGAAAATTCACATGTAGACGTTGGATGAATCCCAAAAAAATCCACCACTGTCGTAACTTCTGCTATTGTCCACTGGACATCACTCCCAAGAGACACAAGAGCAAGATTTATTCGACAGTCTGACGTGCATTAATTCAATGACGTCATCTCGATTTTTCATTCCCTGAATTTGTTCGTTTGGACAAACGAACTCAACGCGTTTTCAAAAGGTGGTAATCGTCGAGCGAAATATAATTCAGTGAAAAAATACCTGTTTGTAGAAGATACTTCACGATTCGTTCGGTAAACAGTCAATTGACAATTCCATATTGTCAATTACTGAATTCATACTTAATCGAAAATTCAAATTAACAGTTTTTTCATTATTCTTCAAATTTCAATGAAGATACACGTAGAAAATTATTTGGTGAATTTTACCAACTAGTTGTTGAACTTCAACAACAAATTAATTAAAATTCAAAAAAGATTTTTCAATTTCATTCGACAACTATTCGTTAAATATTTTTCTCATTAGAATTTCACGTAATTTTGTTATAAAGAATTTTTGTAATGTTTTTGTAATATTAAGATAAGTTGCATCCGACAATTATTAAGGTTTAGTAACACGGAGAAAATTATTTGTGAAAATTTCACCAACTAGTTGTTGAAATTCACCAAATAATTTTCTCCGTGTATACGCCGTTTTCTTATTAAAAAACCTTAATTGTTGTAAGATGTAACTTATCCTAATGTTGCAAAAAAATTACAAAAATAATGATTAATACCAATCCCTGGTAAATTTTACATTTTCGGCACAAATTACCCTGACGTTCAGTAAATTTTCCCGGGTCAACGGAGAAGAATTCACTATTCGTCTCGCGCTTCGCTCCGCGATTACTTGACTTGTTCGGTAATTTTTCTCCAACTTTTTTCTCCCGGTAATAATGCAGGTCCTGCGCACCAGAATATTCATCCTCCTCTCATCTCTCATCAGTTATACGTATTACACGCGTTTACATATTCCCCCGCTACCCCCCTGGGACTCATAAATCGCGTTATGCCGAAGCTGTAGGAGAAGCATATGCATAACGTGTGGCGCGTTGGGTGATATACAACAGCTTGAAGGCGGATATCGACAATCGCCGTACAAGTACAATCACCAATCGTCGGTATTATCGATGTAAAAAGGCGTGAGATAGATATTACAAGGTGAAATTACCCTGAATACTCATGCCTATCGAGACTATTTCCGATAATTTGATATTATGAGTTATGGAAAATGGGGATAATTTATTTGTTTCGCACGGGTTGAGTTTATGAGTTGTTACTGCATATTTTGTAGATTCAGGGGGAGATAATGGAGAGAATTATTGATTGTATTGATGCGTAAAATGTCATGTTGAAGATGAGAGATTAGAATTATTTTAGAAAGGAATGAACTGAGGTTTTGAAAAATTGTGGTTGTGGGTTGAAAGGTTCTCATGTCGAGATTTAATAATTCTTTGAATATTCATGGTTTTTGCTCACGTAAAATTGAAGTTTTTACGAGGAACAGGTAATAGCATGAATTTTCCTGGAGGAATATAAAATGGGTTTTATGACATTGATTTTTTGCAAAATAATTTCATTCTTTTTTTTTATTATGCAAAAATCAATTTAAAAAAAAAATCGGCTAAAATTCTAACATACGAAATATCACATCAGGATTTATAATTTTTAACGGAACATTGGGAATTTTTATTATTGGGAGAAATAAAGATAAATAAAACGATTTTTGTATCATCATTACAGATGCTTTCTCAATTCTGTTATAAATAAATGAAAATTTTTTTGACAAGTGATTTTCTTAACCAAATAATTGAACGTAAAAATTCTTTATTTTCAGGTGGAATCCATGCAGATTCTCAAATTCTGCTTTTTTCAGTTAAAATTGGATTTTAAAAAAATGACTCAAAGCGTGATATATACTGAAACTGGCGGAATTGTGTTTTGATGCTATAGAATTCTGTAAAGTGATTTCACGTAAAATTTAGTACTCAAACCAGTCAAAAATTGCAGGAAAACTCATTAGTTTTATTCAATCGAAATAAAATTGTCAATCGAAACTGGAAAATTTCCATCGATAAAGGGGAAATATCACCGAAAATCGTTATTATCATGCAGTGAATAGTCAGAATTCTGTAATTCATTCGTCTTCAGCTCATGACTGTTAATATCACCAAAACAAATTTGACAAATTTGGAAAATTTCATGATTCATAATGGTTTCGAAGTCAGAATTTGAATTTTGATATTGAACTGTAAGAGAACGTTTTAAAAGTAAAAAAATATTAGAATGTTTGCTTTCGGATGAAGATCGATGAAATAATCAAAAAATTGCATTTTTTTAATTACCACCATTTTCTATAAATAATTCATTAATAATCAATTATCCACCCTAAAAATAATTTGTTCGAAATCGTAACAGATTTATTAATATTGAGAATTTTACCCGAAGTGTAAACAGTTTCAATTATATATTTATAATCAACGCATGTTTAAAAAAATCATGATTTTATGCAAAATGTTATTTTAATGACGCCGAATGTTCATGATTTCTTTTCCAATTTTTCTCACGCAATTTAATTAAAAAATTTGATGATTGAAAATGGTTGGTGGTCTGTACCAAACTGTAAAAGACACACGGAGAGAAATGTTCAGTAAAAATTACGGAACTCACAATTCACTCACCGATTACGGAATCGACTCAGAAAATTTAAGTGACGGTATCGTAATTTTTCACAAGAGATTCGGATAAAAATTATGGAACGCTCCGGAAAAATTCCGTGACAGTTCCGTAAAATTTCCTACAACCACATTTCGCTCCGGAATTACGGAAAAGATACGTAATTTTTATTGAATATTTCTCTCCGTGCACTTGGATATCCTTAAAAAACATATTCAATGGCACTAATTCCGGAGAACATTTCCTCCCGAATTCCCAAAAAATTCCTAGATAAAACGGGAGAACCACTGTGGCTGTGCGTTATCATAACATCAGAATGCCTGCCTGCATCTGTCCATATTTCAAAGAGAGCCTGCGCGAGTTGAGTGGCTCGGTGCACGTTATAAACCGCTCGAACCTGTACTATTCCCCCCTATCCCAACCCTATCCCACAGGTTTCCCCAGGCCGAGGAAAAATCCCGAGTCCCGTATTTGCAGAAGAAAAAAAAAAGCCCGGAAAACCCCGGGAAATTGTTCCTGAATATGTATCGGCTGGTGTTCACAACCTGAGGACATGAGCGCCGCGTCTAGACGAGTAATTTGCGCGAGTGCCGAGTTATCGAATGTCTCACCACAGTTTCCTGAATAATCAACGAAATTACCAAACTCGAGATTGAAATTCAATTTAACTGTCTCGACGTGCCTATTTGATTAAATCCCCCCCCGATTAATTTTCGTCGCTATTCTTAATTATTGACTCAATGAATTCCATCAATTAACACACCGGAAATTCATTAATTGTCACGAGGCGAGTGAATTTACTAATCAGAACGCGACATTTTTTACTGGTTTTCCCCTCCATCCGCTGGTTTCTTCTATTTTAAACAAGTCAACTGTCGCGATAAAGAAAAAAAATTATAAAAAAAAGAAACAACACGAGTGATTGGTGTGCGCACGTTTTTACGCCGGGGCAACGATAGTCAGGATCTTACGCAATAATTCCCTCGGTTTGACGCGGCATTTTCCAAGTACATTCGCATCGCATGTACATGCGAATCCTGATGGCGAGACTTTCGTTGTTGAGAGGGCATTACAAATGAAATTGTCACTCGTCGCATTGTTGGGAATGGATAAATCGCTGGAAGACGATTGAAATAATATTTACTGTGAAAGATGTTTCAAACAAATAATTATTTATTCCTTGTTTTTATTTAGGACGGAAATTAACTGAATAATGAAACATTTCATTCTATTAGTGAATCAAGAAAGTATTTGAATATTTTTTGCGATGACGATTGTTTTAATTAGTTATTGCATTCGTCCAATTTAGGATAATCAATTTCGGCCTCGAGAGTTTGAATATGTTTTTTAGACCATTTTTGGATGTATGTGTGTATGAAAAAATAATTGTTTAAGTGAATTCAATTGTGATTTAAAATGTTTTTCCCAGTGCTATTTTAGCCGAGTTTAATCATCAGATTGATTGCATTGTGTTTTTGAAAAAAAATGATTTCGAAACCAATATTCGGGGGAAGGTAAAATTTTTTAACGTTGGGGCAATGTTGGCACATAACGTTGTGGCAATGTTGGCTGGAAATGTTGAGGCAATATTGGCTAACGACGTTGAGGCAACGCTAGCTGCTAACGTTGGGACAGTGTTAAATTCACAGAATCATTGAATTCAATTTAAAAAACAAAATTAAAAAATTGAAATAAAAAAAAATGAAAAATTATTGTCATAAAAATTCCATTTGGAAGCAAATTGCTAATTTATTAGCAAAAATATTGACTATGTTTTGACCAAAGCAATTTACCACTTCTTATCCAAATGACATTGATATAACACCCATCAAATTGATATAAATAAATAAATCACCAGAGAATGATTAAAATGATATTTCCATGACTCAACATTTCAAGCAGATAATTTTTATTCGCTCATATAATAATTGTATAATAAATATAAAATAAACATTTGTTACATTATCTCAAAATATTGAGTCTGATCGTTTATTCAAAACCGTTTCTTTCTGCATATCGTAATGGCATTACATTTGCTGCACTTGATGACTCCGAGATGACGAATGTTTCAATTAGCTATTTAAATAGTATTTACCCAACACTATTTGCAATTCGCATGTTTTTTCACGGTTATGTGTTATATATTCTCAATTACTCCATTCAAATAATCACTTGACTGAGAATACCTGGGGGGAAAAAATGTAAAAAAATAATACGATAAATTCCCTGGAGCAAAGTAAAGTCATTCGCCGCCGGATCACGTATTTATCCCCGGCTACAACTGTCGTTGGATATAAAAAAAAGAAACGGGGCTAAGGCAGCGACTGCAGTAAAACTAATGATTCCTGCGCAATCTACTTTGTTATACACTGACTTTTTCAGTTTTTCTTGGGATTGATTTAATAATTCAGGGGATTAAGAACTATATTCGATTAACAAAAGATTGAAAAAAATGGTTTATTCATCACAAAAATATTCAAATTACCCAAGGAAGTTTCTAAGTTTAATAATTTTTTTCTAGGAAAGATGGCCCATTTTGCCCCCAATCATTTGCAAGAAATTCCAAAAATTCACTTTTTGTGAATAGAGAATGTATCTTGAAACTACTGGGGCAAAATGGGTTGAATTTTTTCAAATTTTCAGAACAAGAACAATTCCTTTTATTATTTAACAATATTTCTTTTATTGTTGAGTGTTTTTTTTTCAATTTTCATCACTTAAAAAAGAATAATAGAACATTATATTCCTGAATGCATTTTTCAGGAACGACGAACCATTCTGCCCCAATAGTTCGCAAGGTAGTCCAAAAAATTATTCATGCCTTGAAACCATTGGGGCAAAATGAGTTTATTGAAGGCAAGACATTAAAAAAAAATTTAACAATTTTGTTAATTCTCAAGTGTTATTTTTTTTTTTCATTTTTAGCACTTGAAAACGTATAATACAACATAATTCTCCTGAATAAACCCAACAATGCAGAAATTAATGAAAAAAACTGAATTAAATTTTTCGCGCTGCAATTATAATTACTTGTATTGCAGAGTAAATGCATTTCTTATGAACGCTGACCCATGTTGCCCCAATAGTTTTCAAAATATTCCAAAAAAACATTTTTGAGAATGAAAAGTCATTCGGAAATGTCTTGAAACCATTTGGGCAAAATGAATTGTATTTTTTTTATTTTCAGAACAAGAATAATTTTTTCAAATTATTCACCAATATTTTTTATTCTAAAGTGTAATTTTTTTATTCCTATCACTTAAAAAAGCATAATACAACATAAAATTCCTGAATAACCCCAAAAAAGCAGAAACTAATGAGAAGAAAATGACTGAAATTTTCCGCGCTATAATTATAATTAATTGCATCGCGGGCTAATTCACTGGTTTTATTATTATTTTTTCTCTCCGCGTGTCGTTGTCCTTCCACTGTTTCGCTTGTATGAATTCACCGCAACGTGACAGCCGAGAAAAAAGAATGAGAGAAAAATCCAATGAAGGGAGAAAAACTCCGATAAAATTCCTAATAGAAAAAAAAATCGCGCCATTTTCACTTGTCAAGGGCCTGACGCAATGCAATGTTGATAGGCTCATTTGTATTTTGGTGGTGTATTTGGAGGGAAAAAAAAAATCTGGAAAAAGGCTGTTGGCGCTTGGAAATGCGGTGCATGCACCTCAGCCGCAATAAGGCATCGTCGCTGCCATGAGCACCGCAAGCGATTGCGTAACGACCCCCTCTCGATTCTCTCGACTCCCCTCTGCCGCTGGTCGGTTTGTTGTCTTGTCTCTGTCCCTTTCTCACCAGCTAGAACGTGCATCCCGTGCTGGGTACCTCAACGTCGCTCCTCTACTCGCTTTTATAACTTTCTTTTTTTTCTGTTCTTCTGAGGGAACTCTCCGGGGGAATTTGCGAAAACGACTTTCGCTCGGATGCAGATATCCGAAAAGTTCCAAATATTTTTGGCAATAATTTTCATTTGGACGCGAGTACAATTGGAGAGAGGAAACTTGTGGAGTTTATGTTGCGAGTATCGGGGGAATGAGTGGGTTTAGAGGAAAATTTCAGAAGAGTTTTTTGCAGAGAATTTCACGAGCTACACAAGTACTCTAATGACATTTTTTTGTAATATTACTCGTTATCGAGATAATTCAACAATTATTCGCACAAACGTCAAGAATTAATGTTCACTGTTTATTTAAATAAAAAAATGAAAGTTTATGCAAAGTTGTCGAGTAATTTTCAAGAGAGTGAGATTGAATTCGATTTAGGGAGAAAAAATCTTGAAATTTCCGGTGTCACTGAAAATTCTATGGAATTCCTCGTTTTTGTGCCGTAGGAAGACGAGAATTCTTCAACTTACTTGAATTTTCAACTAAAACCCGAATATTCACTACCAATTTACGTTGACTTCTCAAATATTGAAGCTTTTTTTATTCAATACTCGAAGATTCAAGATTATATTTATCTAAATTTTGCTGATTTATATGCATTTTCATGAAATAATTGAACTAAAATTTACAGCTTCCATTGATTTTTCCGTAAAATTTTAAAATTTCAATGACGAAATTTCTTTAAATTTCAGTGGAAAAGTGTCCAATACGTGTACCTGAAATTTCATCCGAAAATTGTCAACGGTATTGACACTATTTTCAAAAAACGTCAGAAACTAGTAGTTTTATCCGAAAATGTCAGACGAGCTTTTTTGTAGCTCTAGAAATTCCCTGAAAAAAATCGTTCAACATTTTTCGATAACTGCAGTAACAACCACATGATTCACCAATAATCTGCGGATAATTCGAAAAATCACTGAAGTTATTATTGAAGTTATACTTTCATCAGAAAATGTCAAAAAACATGTTTTCTAGCTCATAGATCTAGCTCCGCAAGAAACTTTTCTGTCAAATTCTGATGAATCCCCCTCATCCTTTCCCAAAATATCTGTAGAATGCGTCACAAAGACTGGACTTCGCTCGTTCGTTTCCAGCAAAAAATTTTCATTTTCCTCCACGCAACACCTCCCAGCATTTTCCTCGGCCAGTCTCTCCCGTACAATCCAACGCATCGCGGCCTTTGAAAAGGCCATATGCTCCATGAGTCAGAGATTACCAATAATGGACGCCACTGCGTTCTCCGTACCACACCAAGACTCCCTTTTCTGGACGAAATCGACTGATTCCCATTGCCAAACTTCCACAATCCACCACACCTTCAATTACCCAATCAATTACATTTATTTTCGTGGACAATTTTTGGAAAAATTGCACATTTCACAGACCAATTTTAAGAAGAGTGTCTTTGAATTCGATTGAGGGAGAGACACCTGTGGAATTTAACATTTCAGATGGAATTTCATATGGAACTGATTCTGACTATTGGTCAGTTTTCAATGAATATCTCGGAATCTAAAGCAGATAGCAAAATCTTTGTCATGACCTTTTTTGTAGCGCTCAATTCGTTCTACAAAAAAGCTTTGTACAAAAATTTCGCTATCTCCCTTAGATTCGGAGATATTCCTCGGAAACTCAGTTAAGCCTAAATCGATGGAAAATGTTTTTCCACTTCGCTCCTGAATTGTTCAATTCAACTCAATTCAATTTGTTTTCTTTAAACTGATACATAAAAATACATATTGCGCATCAATCATTTCACTCATTCAGATATACATTTCGTTATTTTTATTATTTTTATGATAATTTTTATATAACGAAATGTAATGCAATGCAAAATTCTAAGAGTGAACATAACCTGGGGATTTCCCGTCCGTTCCCCCCAAACCGTAACTAACTCTTTGCTCACGCAATGAAGGTCACCCCGAAAGTATCCTTCATGGTCACAACAAACAAAGCAAGACTCGAAAATTGTAAACAAATGGAGGTGACCCCCAACTCCTCGACAACTCAAACCAAAACAACAGAAGTGTCATCCCATGCGCGTAACAAATCGGCACTTGTAAACAAACATTAAGATTTGTGTCCACAGATACCCCAGATTGTCCGCAAACAAGGCCCAATGGTGCGTGTCGAGGCCCCAGACGAAGGATATACTCATAAAAACCATTCACAACTTATATTTCCCATTAGTTCAATTTATTCACAAATAAACAAGAGTCAAAGGCCCCACGTCTCGGGAGTTAATGAGAGGAAATGGATTACGTATTTCAGGGAGGCATCAGATAACCGAACTTACATAATTTATGTTACAGGGGGTAATTAACGCGTCGTAATTAATCACTCGAACGGCGAATTGAGGGTGTCAAGTTACTAATTACAATCTGCATAATTCAAATTTGAGAAGAAACAAGTGGATAATATTTTTTATTTGCTATCATTTCTTTTGCTCATTAATTAGCCATTTGTTAGAAAACAAATTTTACTTTTTTTTTGTAACATTTTGTTGAGTCATGGTTGAATCGATTTAAAAAAAAAATGTGTTTTTTTGTAATTCTTGAGAAATTGATTCTTTACCGATTGATCAAAAAATAATGATTTCTTGATTAATCGTTGAACCATCGATTTCTGTAAAAAGGTAATTTATTTAATTATTTATTTCATTAATTTATTTAATTAATTATTTCAGAAAAATTTCAGATAAAAATAAAAAGTTGAAATAAATACAAACTTGGCTCTTAGCTGAGTTTTCGAGGAATGTCGCCGAATGTAATGGAGATAGCAAAATTTTTGTAATGACCTTTTTTATAGAGTGAAGTAAGAGCTACAAAAAAGGTTATGACAAAAATTGTGCTATCTGCCTTAGATTCCGAGATATTCATTGAAAACTAACAAGCGAAAAAAAAATGAAAAGATTTAATCTGAAACAAAAAATATAATCGTAATCATAATCAACAGATTATTATCAGTATTATTACCGCTGTGATCACGATTATTATTATCTAGTTTTTCTTAGCATCTAATTAAAGATGGCGTGAGATAATTGAAGGTGTACCTGGAGGGCCTGGGAAGGAGAAAGAAACCGAGTAATTGCGCAGACAGAATCTTGTATTTATGTACGTGCGTACGTACACAGTTATCACTGTACTGTTACTGGAAAATTGTACAGAAGTTGGGCTTGTCCAATCACGCACATCGTTTACGTACTCACGACCTTTCGGTTTTGCAAACAACACCGGGAGTTTTTGCGCAATCGACTTACTGATCCATCGATTGGAGATGAGGATAATGTGAGAGTTGTTGGTAATTGCGATGGGATTTTTTTCGGTCTTGGTATTGCTGATTAGGTGAGGATTCTTTCGAGGACAATTTGAGAAATTGAGATTTTTTCTAATGATAGGGAAGTAAAACTGAATTTCAGTCAGCAATTTTCTTGAAAATATTTCAGAATCCAAGGAAGATATTTTTGAAAAACTGATGAAAGTTTAGAAATATGCGATATTTCATGAAATCTGGAACAATTGCAACATTGACTTGATAAAGAATTCTTAAGCTCAACCCCCAGACACATATCCACATATTGTTAGAAATGAATTGAAAATTCATGGACAGTCTAGTGGGAATTTCAGAAGATCGACATTAAATTCGATTTAGAGAGAAAAAAATGAAATTTTTTGAGCACCAAAAAGTCGAAAATTTCCCAATTCACTTGAATTTTCGATCAAAACACGAATCTAATATCGAATTGTTGCCAATTTTCAATTGACTGAAAGTATTGATTAATTTCCACGGGAAATTTACAGTTTCGATTGATTTGTTCACGAAATTTCGAGTTTTAAAGAATGAAATTCCTTGAAATTTCAGCAGAATTGCCACTATATGAAAATTCTACAAAGAAAAACCGGAAATTTCAGCCAAAAATTTTAGTAGTGAACCTAAATGAATTCGAAGTGACCTCCTCAATTAACACATGAATATTCAGTACCAAATTAAGCTGATTCTCTAGTTCATTAAAAAATCAGGAATACACTCGCCTGAATTTTCCATATTTCCGTTAATTTTCATGGAATGATTGAACAGAATTTAATAGTTTCCATCGATTTTCTCATTAAATTATAAATTCTCAATAATGAAATTCCTTGCAATTTCAGGGAAAATGTTACTTGGTGCCGACGAAGTTTGCCGGAAATGTCACTCAAGAATTCTCAACCGTGTATTAAAAGATGCAGAGTTATCTCCATTATTTCCATTTCTAATAAAAAGAATAGATAAAAAATCAGTCCAGAAAGTCAGGGATTTTGGAGAAATAAAGAACACTGACTATCAGACTCTACGAATAAATAAAAAACACGTATGTTAATAATTGCACTAAAGTTCCATTTTTATTTTTTCTTTGGAACTTTCAGTGCAATTTGATGAAGCTACACTATATCCAGCTAAATGTCGCGTCCCTGACAATCGAATAATAATGTTTTTAATTTCTCAAAAATCCCTGACTTTCTGCATTCACTGTTAGAAATTTTTCAAAATTTCATGGAAAATATGGCAGTAATTTTCAGAAGAGTGACATTGAATCCGATTTAGGGGAAAAATGTTTATGAAATTTCAAATTTTAAGTAGAATTCATGGAAATTCATGAGTTTTTAGTGGAAGTGATACGGAGAGTTCACAACTTGATTGAATTTTCAATGAAATATAAATATTCCGAAACAAGATGACATGAATTTTTAAATTTTCCCTGAATTTTCCCCATTTTTCTGAATTTTCACGGAATAATTGAACTGAAAAATCTAGTGTTTTATTGCACGGAAAAAAACATTTGAATTGAGCATAAAATATACTCAATCGGGGGATGGGTATTCAATTCGAAGATGATTGTTTTGTATGAGACAGGGTTGTAGCAAGCTTTCTTAACTGTAATATAAAGGTCAGGCACTAATTGTCAGAATATAAGGGTCAAATTTCTTCCTTCTCCTTTACATTAAGGCCCTCAGTTTTTGAATCTATTATTCCGACCCTCATTTTTTAACCTCTACGTTTTGACCCTTATATTCTCACCCTTATATTACACTTGAGAGCGCTTGTACAGCGAGAGCTCAAGTACATTTCAGTAGCGAAGCGGTAAAACGGGTCAAGTCGATTTTGACTTATGGTCCGTTTTTGATTAATATCTCGGAATCTAAAAGAAATAGCAAAATTTTTCTCATGACCTTTTTTGCAGGGTCAATTGAGGGTTATAAAAAAGGTCATAACAGAAATTGTTCTATCTCTTTTAGATTGCGAGATATTCGTCAAAAACTGGACAATAGCCAAAATCGACTTAACCCGGTTTACCGCTTCGCTACTGATTTTATAAGTTCGAGTATAAAATGTACTTGATTCAAGTAAATTTTTCTTTCCGTGCATGATTTTCAGACCATTCGCACCGAAAATCCCTGGAAATTAAACACGATAAAAATTTCCGCGATTCGATGCGGAAAATTTAGACAAAAAATTTTAACACTCTTGATTGACATCGTTCGGAGATGAATACATTTATTGACCAACTAAAAAGCCAACAATTCACAAAATAGCGTTCTCCTCAAATAATAATTCCCCGTTATTATTCATCCCCCATTTGACGGAAAGTTACAACCATTCCAGACGCCAGTACACAGACAAGCACATCAGCCTCGCTCGTCTCGAGTTTCCGTCTGACTATATTTACCCAGTTACTACTATCGATCCACAACTACCGGCTGTGCCGCTTCCTCCCGAGTTTGTTGTATCCACAAGCGTCGGAGGCGAGACGTCCGACCGTTGCAATGATGTTTCCACTGAATTGCAAAAATACGGATGTCGATAGATGTTGCACGGGCATCATCGAAGATAGGGTGAAAAAACCCTTGGGGTGTTGATCGTCGTAAGATGGCGTCTCCACGGGTGATAATGGCCTTTGGTGCTCGTTGTTGTCTTTGTGTGGCACCGTGTTGCTCGTTCGAAGCCGGTAATGGCTTCCACCTTGAAACGGCCCACCACCCACTACCACAAATCGCTTTTCCATTCGAAAAAAAAAATGGTCGAGAGAAGGAAAATGACGATCATACCGTGGAATTCCGTCGTATCGCCGACGATTTTTATTCATCATTGAATTTTATCATCTGCCTAATGTTTGTGAGTCGACACTTAATGATTGATCCCGATGTTGTCATCATCGATAATAAAAATTGAATAGACAAAAGTTGAAACTAAACTGTTTTCGCAGGTCTTTTAATTAGCGACGACCTAGTTCAGGAAATATTTGCTAAATAATATGTGAAATGAATGGAATTGTATTCCGGAATCGGAAGAATTTACTGGTATTTTCGCGAATATTTCTGGAATTAGTGGGTTTAGAATAAAATATTTTCAGATCACTTCTGTAACTTATGAAATTTTAAGTAAAAAAGGTCGATTACTGTTTGTGAATTATTTTGTAAAGTAATTTGGGGAATTAAATTGTAGAATTTGAAATTTTATAATCTCTCTGTGAGTCGACACTTCATAATTAATCTCCTTGTGACAATCATCAATAGATCATCGATAATGAAAATTGAATGGACAAAAGTTGGAGTCACAAGACGGAATGTTCAGGAAATATTTGCAAAATAATTTGTGAAAGAACGGAATTTTATTCTGAAATTGAAAATTTTTATTGTGAAATAATGTGTGAAGTAAAATTGTGATTTAAAAACGTTATCATCTGTCTAATGCTCTGCAGTCGAGTCTTAATGATTCATCCTGATGTGGCAATCATCAACAGAAAAATCAATAAAAAGAAATTAATTATATTTCTGTGAAATAAAATAGTGTAATTAAAAAATGTTATCGTCTGTCTAATGCTCTGGAGTCGAAACATAATGACTGACTGATTCCCACGTGTTAATCATCACCAGCCCATCGATAATGAAAACTGAGCAGACAAAAGGGAGAGAAGAAGCTGATGATGGAAGGCACGTTGCTCCCATTAACTGCCATCTACCTAACGACTCGACGCAAATACATCTAAATGGACACGTCTAAATTAACGATAGTGGTAATGAGCCAAGACACTCGCCCCGAGGCTAACCTACATATTCGATTCGACAGGTTGAATCGTATCCTACATTTTAAAACGCAAAACAACAAGTGAAAACAAAGAAAACGATAGAAAAGTTTGTCTTGTCATTATCTCTTGAACCGATGATTTAATTAGAAAATGTAACAAGACACTTTTTGGGAATCACTAAACTGCCGACGATTGAGGTCGCTTGATATTTTTCAATGATTCATCAGTTCAGGAGATATTTGAAGAATCAGTTGTGAAATGGGCAGAATGTTTTTGTGGAATTAATAAAAATTTATTCGATTTTTTTCAATTTTCGGCATACTTATGAGAATTTGTCATTAAATGACAATTCGACGAATTTTGTCACTCAAAATTCACAATTTGATAGAAAAGACAGAGGAAACTGCGAAGTTTAGTTCAATTATTTCAAGAGAATTGATAGTAATCACGAAAATTCAGGTAATTAATTGAAGATTCAGCGTAATTTGGTACTGAATACTCATGTTTTTGATTGAAAATTGATGTAAGTTGGGGAATTCTCGTCTTTCTGTTGCTAAAAGATTTGAAATTCCATTGGATTTTCTGCGATGTTTAAAATTTCATGATTTTTTCGTCTTCGTAAATAGAATTCAATCTTCAATTCAATAATTCAATGTTTCAATTTTATTTCCAATACTTCTATTTTGAAATGAAACGTTTTTTAAAATAAAAATGGGTTTATTTATGCTTATTAATTCCCTAGATTTTTACAAAATCATCTGCCGTCATCCCAATTAATTACTTTCGAATTGAAAAGCGCATAGAACAACGTCGCGAATATCTCCTATACCCGAGCTTCATCAAAAAGCATTAAAAATCCATCACTCGTCTACATTTTCATTAGAATTAAAAGTTTCATGACATTTTTGTCTTCGTAAATAGAATTCAATGTTCAATTCAATAATTCAATGTTGCAATTTTATTTCCTACAGTTCCACTATTTTGAAATACAACGATTTTCGAAAACAATGGGTTTATTTAAACCCATAAAACCCATTTAAATTTATTAATTCCCTAGATTTTTACAAAATCATCTGCCACCATCCCAATTAATTATTTTCGAATTAAAAAACGCATGAAACAACGTCGCGAATATCTCCTCTACCCGTAGCTCCATCGAAAAGCATTAAAGAACCTTTTTTATATTTCCCAAAACTCTCCACAAAGAATACCTTCCCACCCTTCTCCCAACCCCTCACCACCTTTACCAAAGAATTCCTCAAAAATATTTCTCCCATCTCACTCTCCCACTCCACTCAAAAAAATCCATCAAACTCGCTCATCACTCGTCTACATTTTCACTACAATTAAAAATTTTATGACATTTTTGTCTTCGTAAATAGAATTGAATTGAATTATAGAATTGAATTGAATATTCAATTCAATAATTCAATGTTGCAATTTTATTTCCAACAGTTCCACTATTTTGAAAAACAACGATTTTCGAAAAAAAATGGGTTTATTTAAACCCGTAAAACCCATTTAAATTTATTAATTCCCTAGATTTTTACAAAATCATCTGCCACCATCCCAATTAATTATTTTCGAATTAAAAAACGCATGAAACAACGTCGCGAATATCTCCTCTACCCGTAGCTCCATCGAAAAGCATTAAAGAACCTTTTTTATAGTTCCCAAAACTCTCCACAAAGAATACCTTCCCACCCTTCTCCCAACCCCTCACCACCTTTACCAAAGAATTCCTCAAAAATATTTCTCCCATCTCACTCTCCCACTCCACTCAATAAAATCCATCAAACTCGCTCATCACTCGTCTACATTTTCACTACAATTAAAAATTTTATGACATTTTTGTCTTCGTAAATAGAATTGAATTGAATTATAGAATTGAATTGAATATTCAATTCAATAATTCAATGTTGCAATTTTATTTCCAACAGTTCCACTATTTTGAAATACAACGATTTTCGAAAACAATGGGTTTATTTAAACCCATAAAACCCATTTAAATTTATTAATTCCCTAGATTTTTACAAAATCATCTGCCACCATCCCAATTAATTATTTTCGAATTAAAAAACGCATGAAACAACGTCGCGAATATCTCCTCTACCCGTAGCTCCATCGAAAAGCATTAAAGAACCTTTTTTATAGTTCCCAAAACTCTCCACAAAGAATACCTTCCCACCCTTCTCCCAACCCCTCACCACCTTTACCAAAGAATTCCTCAAAAATATTTCTCCCATCTCACTCTCCCACTCCACTCAATAAAATCCATCAAACTCGCTCATCACTCGTCTACATTTTCACTACAATTAAAAATTTTATGACATTTTTGTCTTCGTAAATAGAATTGAATTGAATTATAGAATTGAATTGAATATTCAATTCAATAATTCAATGTTGCAATTTTATTTCCAACAGTTCCACTATTTTGCAAAACAACGATTTTCGAAAAAAAATGGGTTTATTTAAACCCATAAAACCCATTTAAATTTATTAATTCCCTAGATTTTTACAAAATCATCTGCCACCATCCCAATGAATTATTTTCGAATTAAAAAACGCATGAAACAACGTCGCGAATATCTCCTCTACCCGTAGCTCCATCAAAAAGCATTAAAGAACCTTTTTTATATTTCCCAAAACTCTCCACAAAGAATACCTTCCCACCCTTCCTCCCAGCCCCTCACCACCTTTACCAAAGAATTCCTCAAAAATATTTCTCCCATCTCACTCTCCCACTCCACTCAAAAAAATCCATTAACCTCCCTCATCAATCGTTCTAGAATTTTCCATTTCCCGTCATGAATACCCACACGCAGCCAGTCTCATCAACAATTCCCCTCATAACTCGCAATAACCTAAATCGAAAGTCGAATCGAAAGTTCATAAATTCTTATCGAATGACGGATCGATTTCACAACGAATCCCGGATCATCGTTCATCAATCGATGATTCTCCCTTCTCCTCTTCCTCTTCCTCTCCTCCCCCAGCCCTTCCGTGAAACGTGGAGAATCCCGCGGTTGCCAAGTGAATTTCCGGAAGCCCACGAAAACGCTTGGGAGACCGGAAGTACCGGGAGATATCGACATATCTCGCTTTAAGGCGCATACAGCGCGGCATGACGAGCCGTCATCCCGCAAGCACGTGGAGAATACAGGGGGGCGGGGGGGGGGCTGCGGTGGATGGAGTGAGGGAGATTGGAGTGAGGGAGGGCTTGCGTCTTCGCAATTTCAGAAACGAGACGCCCACTCTCTCATCCCCTCGAAAACTTCTTAGGGACGGCTAGGCGTCTCTCGTCTTGCACGTCTGCATAACGTTGATGGCGGCTGTCTCGCTTGGCTTCTCAGTAGAATCGATCTGCTCGACTCACTCTCGAGTGCCTCCGGGGCATTCTCTGGTAGACCGGTTGGACTGTTGAGCACTGACAGTCCTGCACACACGATTCCGGGGATTTTGTATTGAAACGTGTCGTAGTGGTGAAGATGAAGAGAAACGAAGTCTAGTCTTCAGAGTTATGCTGGGGGAGATGAGGTATTCTTGGGTTATGGGGGAGGCGGGTCTTGGGAAATGTATGTGGTGGATGGGGAAGAAAAATTGAGCGGGAGGGGGGGATAGAGCGGTGAAGAACTGGGGAGAATTGTGAGAATGAAGACGACGAGAA
>NW_021680360.1:1586044-1586330 GCF_001412515.2 Diachasma alloeum
AAAATTGGGGGGGGGGGGGGGAATAGAGCGGTGAAGAACTGGGGAGAATTGTGAGAATGAAGACGACGAGAAGTTACTACAGTTTTTGGTCAGAACTTACGGTGAGAGAGAAATTTGCTTTTGATAAAGATGATTTTCCTGATACAAGAAAATATTCTCTTATCAATGTCTAGCATCGTGAAATCTAGTGAATAATTCAGTAGCGAAGTAAAACAGTTTAAGTCGACGCATCTCCCAATGGGGTTTATGAGAAATATTTCCGAATCTAAGGGAGATGCGAAATTTT
>NW_021680360.1:1586554-1587126 GCF_001412515.2 Diachasma alloeum
AAAAATTCTCTCGAAACAGGAGAATCTCATCCTCTTGGAAAACTTTTTTTCTCTGTCTGAGAACGAAATTATTCATCAGATTTCAGTATTTTTTAAATTCATAAGAGAATATTTTCTTGTCTCAAGTAAACCTTCTTTGTCAGAAGTAGTTTTTTCTCTCCGTGTACTCATAATTTGTTTGTTTGTCANATAAAGATGATTTTCCTGATACAAGAAAATATTCTCTTATCAATGTCTAGCATCGTGAAATCTAGTGAATAATTCAGTAGCGAAGTAAAACAGTTTAAGTCGACGCATCTCCCAATGGGGTTTATGAGAAATATTTCCGAATCTAAGGGAGATGCGAAATTTTAGTAATGACGTTTTTTGTAGCTCTCAATCGGCGCTGCAAAAAAGGGTATGACAAAAATTTTGCTATCTCTCTTAGAATCCGAGATATTCATTGAAAAGTGAAGATGAAGAGGAACGAAGCTCGGAACAAAGTCTAGTCTTCAGAGTTATGTTGGGGGAGATGAGGTATTCTTGGGTTATGGGGGAGGCGGGTCTTGGGAAATGTATGTGGTGGATGGGGA
>NW_021680360.1:1587151-1599507 GCF_001412515.2 Diachasma alloeum
GTTACTACAGTTTTTGGTCGGAACTTACGGTGAGAGAGAAACTTGCTTTTGATAAAGATGATTTTCCTGATACAAGAAAATATTCTCTTATCAATGTCTAGAATCGTGAAATCTAGTGCATAATTCAGTAGCGAAGTAAAACAGTTTAAGTCGACGTATCTCCCAATTGAGTTTTTGAGAAATATTTCCGAATCTAAGGGAGATGAGAAATTTTTGTAACGACAGTTGTTGTAGCTCTCAATCGGCGCTGCAAAAAAGGGTATGACAAAAATTTTGCTATCTCTCTTAGATTCCGAGATATTCATTGAAATCTGGTCAATAGTCAAAATTGACTTGTACCGTTTTATCACTTCGCTACTGAATTATGTGCTCACACTGAGAGAAAGAAGTCTTTTAACCGTATCAGATTCTCTTGTCACGAGAAAACTTACAAGTGTTAGCATTAGTCTTCCCATAAATTCATATAGTGTGCGTTATATCTAGAATTTAATGGATTGTGAGAATTCACACTTTCCCGATCTGATCACTCATTATCTCCAACTGAGGAATTCTTGTTTCGATTGCACGATGAACACTTTCATTATCAATTCAAGTACATAGAAAATTGATCTCAAGTGTTGTGCTCTTTGTGCAAGTTTTTATGTCATCAAAGTCCTGATGAAAAAAAATTCTAGATATAACGCGAACTACATGAATTTATGGGAAGGACATCATTTCTAGTCGTGAGAACGCTTAAAAATTCTCTCGAAACAGGAGAATCTCATCCTCTTGGAAAACTTTTTTTCTCTGTCTGAGAACGAAATTATTCATCAGATTTCAGTATTTTTTAAATTCATAAGAGAATATTTTCTTGTCTCAAGTAAACCTTCTTTGTCAGAAGTAGTTTTTTCTCTCCGTGTACTCATAATTTGTTTGTTTGTCATCTGAAGGTAAAGATTGGAGAGAGGCAATTTGTCATTGTCTCATCGATAATGGAAATTGAATGGACAGAAGTCAATGACCCAAAGTTTTTTTGTAAGTTCATTCACTTCTTGACGAATAGTTCAGGAAATATTTGCGAAATAATTAAAATGAACGGACATATAGTCCGGAATTGATTTTTTTTTTATATTTCTTCAAACTACATGAATTTATGGGAAGGACATCATTTCTAGTCGTGAGAACGCTCAAAAATTCTCTCGAAACAGGAGAATCTCATCCTCTTGGAAAACTTTTTTTCTCTGTCTGAGAACGAAATTATTCATCAGATTTCAGTATTTTTTAAATTCATAAGAGAATATTTTCTTGTCTCAAGTAAACCGTCTTTGTCAGAAGTAGTTGTTTCTCTCCGTGTACTCATAATTTGTTTGTTTGTCATCTGAAGGTAAAGATTGGAGAGAGGCAATTTGTCATTGTCTCATCGATAATGGAAATTGAATGGACAGAAGTCAATGACCCAAAGTTTTTTTGTAAGTTCATTCACTTCTTGACGAATAGTTCAGGAAATATTTGCGAAATAATTAAAATGAACGGACATATAGTCCGGAATTGATTTTTTTTTATATTTCTTCAAACTACATGAATTTATGGGAAGGACATCATTTCTGGTCTTGAGAACGCTTAAAAATTCTCTCGAAACAGGAGAATCTCATCCTCTTGGAAAACTTTTTTTCTCTGTCTGAGAACGAAATTATTCATCAGATTTCAGTATTTTTTAAATTCATAAGAGAATATTTTCTTGTCTCAAGTAAACCTTCTTTGTCAGAAGTAGTTTTTTCTCTCCGTGTACTCATAATTTGTTTGTTTGTCATCTGAAGGTAAAGATTGGAGAGAGGCAATTTGTCATTGTCTCATCGATAATGGAAATTGAATGGACAGAAGTCAATGACCCAAAGTTTTTTTGTAAGTTCATTCACTTCTTGACGAATAGTTCAGGAAATATTTGCGAAATAATTAAAATGAACGGACATATAGTCCGGAATTGATTTTTTTTTATATTTCTTCAAACTACATGAATTTATGGGAAGGACATCATTTCTGGTCTTGAGAACGCTTAAAAATTCTCTCGAAACAGGAGAATCTCATCCTCTTGGAAAACTTTTTTCCTCTGTCTGAGAACGAAATTATTCATCAAGAGATTTCAGTATTTTTTCAATTCATAAGAGAATATTTTCTTGTCTCAAGTAAACCTTCTTTGTCAGAAGTAGTTTTTTCTCTCCGTGTACTCATAATTTGTTTGTTTGTCTTCTGAAGGTAAAGATTGGAAAGAGGCAATTTGTCATTGTCTCATCGATAATGGAAATTGAATAGAAAGAAGTCAATGACCCAAGGTTTTTTTGTAAGTTCATTCAATTCTTGACGAATAATTAGAAATATTTGCGAAATAATTCAAATGAACGGAAATATAGTCTGGAATTGATTTTTTTGTGATATTTCTTCAAATATCTCTGGAACTTGTGGGTTGAGAATAGATGTTGGCATTGGGTAACATAAATTCTGGATGAGAAGGAAAAATGATGGGGTGGGAGAAAGGGGGGGGGGGAATAAACGGGGGAAGAACTTCAGAAAAATAATGAGAATGAAGATAATAGAGAGGATGAAGAAATTAACAGTGAAGAGGAATTTACTTGAGTTTTCGGTTGAAGCTGACGCAGACATTTTTTAAAAACGACTGTATTTTTTCTTTTTTTTTTCTACTGAAAAAAAAAAGATTGGAGAGAGGAAATTTATGAGGGAAATTCAACTTTGAACCCTTTTTTTCGGGGGAGAATCCTCTGGGAAATAGGAAATGAAGGGAAATGAGAAAAATAGAGGAGGAAAATGCTTCAGATGAATGGCGAGGGTGAAGTTCAACAGAAAATTGAAATGAATCTCCTGAATCCTTCAGTTTCTTCTGAATAGCTTACTATTGGAGAGAAATAGCGGAATTTTTGAAAAAAAAATTTTTACAGAGAAAATTGAGAGCTACAAGAAAGGTTTTAATGATTATTTGGATAGATCTCTTAGATTCGAAGATATTTATCAAAAACTGCAACAAATTTTTTCTTCATTTGTTTGTTCTCTTCCCCTGAAGAAGATGAGAAAATTTATGAGGGAAATTGAGCTTTGAACAGTTTGTTTCAGCGGGGAATCTGTTAGGAAATAGGAAATGAAGGGAAATGAGGAAAATAGAAAGGGGGAATAATTTAGATGAATGAAGAGGATGAAGAAGAAAAGAAAATACAAGTGAATCCCATTCATGATTTCGTTTTTCTCTGCATATCTAGGAAAAATATTTTTTGTGTTCTTTTAGGAAGAGATATTTACCAAAAACTATCGGCAGACTTTCAATGTTTCCGTGAAAATTCAACTCGTGTTTTTTCTCTAAAGAGGAAGATCTCTGTTAAATATTTTTGGCTAAAATTTACGACAAACTTTCTAGAAACTTTTATTCTCGTTGTCCTGTTACTCCAAAATATTGAATTCCATTGGATTTTCATCGAAATTTGGAATTTCATGATTTTTCTATTCTGAATCAAATTCAATGTCGTTCTTTTCAACATGAATACAAAAAAATCCGTGAGATTTTTTTTAATCTGATGTATTTTTTGGTATTTTTTTTGTAATAGCGATGGAGCAATTTCTTCAGAAGATAATGGAAAGGAACGATGAAGTGAATTCCTCTCATACTTCACTCTCCATTAAACCATTAAATCTTGGAACCGAAAAGAAGTAGTGGAATTTTCATCAACACCTTTTTCACACCTCTCACCGCGCCCTACAAAAAATGTCCTCAAAAAACATCGCCATCTCCTCCAGAATCCGCGATATGCATCAAAAACTCATTCTAAAGTTGAGTTATCTCGAGATTATTAATTGTATGCGGCAGAAATTTGAACACAGAACACTTTGTTTTGGGGAATTCTGCAGATAGAAAGGAAGGGCAAAATGAAGAATATGGGGGACGAGAGGACTTTCACCATTGAATATTCGCAATTTGATGAAAATCAAGAAAATTTAGCGTAATTGGCATTAAATATTCAAATTTTCATTGAAAACTGAAGTAAATCGGGGCATTCCCGCTGTCCTTTTACTCCAAAATGTTGAATTTCATTATATTTTCGCTAAAATTTGTTTTTTCTTTCATTTTTCTCTCGTGAATCGAATTCAATGGCGTTCTTTTAAAAATAAAATACAAAAATCGATGAGATTTCAATTTCTTTTTACAAAAATCAATTTCAATTCGTTTTATTCAAATTTTTAAATCCAATTTCTTTTTATAAAAGTCTTTTTGATTTTTAGTAGTAGTGATCTGGAGATTTACGAATACGTCACAGTGATGAGGAAATTTCCTCAAAACATAATGGAAAAGAACGATGAAGCGAATTCCGCTCATACTCCACTCTCCATTAAACATTTTTGAACTGAAGAGAAATAGTGGAATGTTCATCAACACCTTTTTCACACCTCTCACCGCGCCCTACAAAAAATGTCCTCAAAAAAACATCGCCATCTCCTCCAGAATCCGCGATATGCATCAAAAACTCATTCTAAAGTTGAGTTATCTCTCTCTTTTTTTCCTCTTCCCGAAGATGAGGAATTGTATGCGGCAGGAAATTGAACACAGAACACTTTGTTTTGGAGAATCCTGCAGGAAGACAGGAAGAGGGAATGGAGGGACCGGCGGGAGAGAACAGAACCGCGTGTTTACATTGAAACGGAAGACGCAGTGACACGACCACTGTCGCGATACGTTTACCACCCTCGTCGATCATACTAACGCGTCTACTTTCCCAAACCCTTGTGTAAGTTGTACTTGCTATGTGTATGTTACTCCCTTGGAGTACGATCGATACTCGAGACAACTCTGTCGTTGGACTCTGTATTTTTCCCCTCTACCCTGGGCTCTTATGTACGCCACTCCCACGGATGTACATACATGCTCATCGCTTTTTTCCGTTTCTCGGGGAAAAAAAAGTCTCACAAAAATCTGAGAGCAAATACGTTTTTTTCGGATTGGAGAAGAAATTATTGAACAAATGGATTTGATGAAAATTTAACGTTCTTTATCTGTATTTTGAGAACGGTTGGGGTAAAACGGGTCGTATTTTTCCCAGTTCCAAAAAAAATTTCACTGGTTTTTGTAGAGCTTCACTTGCAGCCTCCAATCCCCTCAAGTTTCTCAACAGGAGCTCAATTTTCTCCAATAAAAATCGTAAAAAAAATTCCTTTCAAACATTTCCTTTTTTTTTATATCGTGAGTACAGGGCCATACTATTTTTTCCCGCCTCTTTTCAGGAACTCTATTTTAAAGTGAATAGCGAACGACAAGAAAAATCGTATCGTCACATTTTTTTAAGTTACTTTTACCCAACTTTAAAAAAATAGACAATTAGTAAAAGTGGAATATATATTTCATATTTCACAGACAAACAATTGGGAAAAGTGCATATTTTTTTTCAATTCCAAACTAAATTCCCCGGGCTGTTCAATATCTCCATTTGCAGCCCCTAAACCCCCCAAGTTTTCAAACAAGAATTTCTGTTTTCCCAATAAAAATCGTCACAAAAACATCCTTTCAAATATTTCCTTTTCCTCAATAAAAATCGTCACAAAAACATCCTTTCAAATATTTCCTTTTCCCCAATAAAAATCGTAAAAAAAAATCCTTTCAAACATTTCCTTTTTTCGCACATCGTGAGTACACGACTCCATGTAGACTATTTGTTTCCACCTCTTATACCTCTGGGAGTATATTTTCAAGTGGAGAGCAAGAGAAAACGGTTTTCTAATCTACTTTTGGTCTGACTTTAAAAAATACTGTTAATAAAATTGAAAAATTTGAAGTCATATTTCACAAACAATTGGGAAAAAAACGTCTCACATTTTTTTCAACTCCGAACGAAATTTCTCCGACATTTCAATACCTCTACTTGCAGCCTCCCATCCCCTCAAGTTTCCAAACAAGAATTTCCTTTTCCCCAATAAAAATCGTCAAAAACCCACCCTTTCAAATATTTCCTATTTTTCGTATATCGTGAGTACACGACTCCATGTAGACTATTTTTTTCCACCTCTTTTCTGGAAGTATATTTTCAAGTGAAGACCAAGAGAAAACGTTTCTTTAAATCTACTTTTGTACTAATTTTAAAAAGTCCTATTAATAAAATTAAAAAATTTCAAGTCGTATTTCACAAACAATTGAGACAAAACTTCTCATATTTTTTTCATCTCCGAACAAAATTTCTCCGACATTTCAATACCTGCACTTCCAGCCTCCAATCCCCTCAAGTTTCCAAACAAGAATTTCCTTTTCCCCAATAAAAATCGTCAAAAACCCACCCTTTCAAATATTTCCTATTTTTCGTATGTCGTGAGTATACGACTCCATGCAGACTATTTTTTTCCACCTCTTTTCTGGAAGTATATTTTCAAGTGAAGACCAAGAGAAAACGTTTCTTTAAATCTGCTTTTGTACTAATTTTAAAAAGTCCTGTTAATAAAATTAAAAAATTTCAAGTCGTATTTCACAAACAATTGACACAAAACTTCTCATATTTTTTTCATCTCCGAACAAAATTTCTCCGACATTTCAATACCTCCACTTGCAGCCTCCCATCCCCTCAAGTTTCCAAACAAGAATTTCCTTTTCCCCAATAAAAACCGTCAAAAACCCACCCTTTCAAATATTTCCTATTTTTCGTATATCGTGAGTACACGACTCCATGCAGACTATTTTTTTCCACCTCTTTTCACTGGGTATATTTTCGAGTGGAGAGCAAAGCGCAAGAGCTTTCAGATTTTTTCGCTGGTGCGCCAGAAAAGCACGGGCTTTTCCACCCCCGCGCTCTCTCAGGCGAGTGGGCGGCAGGCTTATAACAGAGGGAAAGAGGAAAAATAGTGAAAAAAAAAAAATTCAAGAGAGAGGGAGATGAAGCCGGCCAATCGGGCGGCTCGGCCCTCTCTCCCTCATTTTTTCCTCTTCTTTTCCTTCAGGGCCGGGTTTTCAGACGCTGCACAAAGGGTGCACGTGCGGATGTATTGATGTCTCGACGACACGGGCTTCGCAGTTGCACGGCCGCCTATCGATCCACGGTGTAACCCACGCTTCTATGCCTCTCTCGGAAGGCCTCCAACCCCCTCGCCACTCACTCTCATCCCCTTTACTGGCGTGCAACCGCCCCCTCGAGATTCACGTCCCTTCATTCTCCCTCTCGCTCGTCTTCCCGGGGTATGAGGGAGGCACCTCTCGCGGTGGCTCCCAACATCGACGAATGTCTCCGTTACGTCGGTTGTCAAGCCTTTCGGCGAGGATGTCGCAGGCGCCGCGCTTGGATGGCAGCGGGAGAGGGACCAAATATCATCCGCGCGGTGTAAATGTCGAGGAATGCCGCCGGGAGGAGCGCAAAGGGAATGGAATACTTTATTTCATTCGGCGGAGTTTGAAGGTGAAGCACTACGAGTTTTCGGGTCTTTCGGAATTTTGTTTGGACGCGGATACACTGTTAAAATTTTTTCGCTGAAAATCGCGGTGTACTTTTTGGAAATTTTTATTGAACTCAATTACCACTGAAGTTTCGCAAGGAATTTTGTTACTGAAAATTCAGAATTTCGTGGAAAAATAAAAGAGACCTGTAAATTTCAGTTCTATTTTTCACGGGAAATAAATAGAAAACCAGAAAATTCCGGTAAATATATGCTTGAATTTTTCAGGGCCGAAAAGAATTGATACTGAATGGGATTTTGCAGGAAAAGTCATGAAATTTCAGATTTCACTGAAAATTCAATGTAATTGGGCACTGGGTATTCATATTAGATTGGGATTTGAAATTAGTTGAGGAATTCTCGTCTTTATGCTGCTTAAAATTCTGGAATTTTACTGAATTTTCAGTGAAACCGGAAATTTCATGACTTTTCTTCTCCTAAATTGCGTTCAGTGCCACTGTCCTAACAATTAGTAGTCAAGAAAATTGGAGAGATGATTTATCAAAAGCTGGCCATTGACTTTCTATGAGTATTTTAAAATTCTGGTTGTTTTCTTCCTCTGAAGAAGATAACCGGTGAAAAATTCTGACTGATAGAAAAGTTGGATAGAAATTACATAGGAAATCGTGGCAAATTTTACTGTACGAGGGATAAATATGGAACGGAATTTACTTCAATGAAAACATAAAATCTATTTGCGGAGGATATGTTACGATTAGTTCTTTAAAAAACACATCTATACCAAAATTATCGTCCTGTAAAGTAAAATTTTCCTATATTTCAAATTTCAAAGAATTTCGGCTTTGAAAATGCACAATCAAAGAAAAAAATCTCTGGAAACTGTCAATTTCAGTTCAATTATTCCATTAAAATGAATAGAAATTGAGAAAATTCTGGTAAATAAATCCTTGAATTTTCAATTAAATGAAAATTTAGTGTTTTCTAGTACTGAATAGTCATGTATTGAATGAAAATTGCAGGAAATTGGAGAATTGTCGTCGCCCTGTTGCTCAAACAATTGGACTTTCCTTGAATTTTTGATGAAATGTAGAATTCCAATTTTTTTTTTCAACAGTTCATTCGCGGAATAATCCAGATAGAATTCATTAACGAAATGGTAAAACGGTATAAGTCAATTTTTACTAGTGACCAGTTTTCAATGAATATTTCGAAATCTAAGGAAGATAGCAAAATCGTTGTTATAACCTTTTTCGTAGAGCCAATTGAGTGCTACAATAAATGTCGTTACAAAAATTTCGCTATCTCTCTTAGATTCGGAAATATTCCTCAAAAACTCAACTGGGAGATAAGTCGACTTAAACCGGTTTACCACTTCGCTACTGAATTGTTAACCCCTGAAATGAGTCGATTACTTCATAACTATCTTCGAAAAGATGAGTACAAAAGGGAAATGTCAGAAGACATTCTACAAAATTTGATAAACTATAAAAAAACTCTTTAAATATTTTCCACTGAACCTCACACTTTTAGAAATATTTGTAAAATGGTGATTTTTTTCAACCTTCCCATTTTTTTTCACACTTTAATATAATTACCCAGAAATTTTCACTCTCCAAAAACACGACGAAGTCAAAAACAGAAGTGAAAACAATTAAAAAATGTATTTCACCCGTGGAAAACCTCCGAGGGCTGCCGAAACAGCATTCGAAAGTGGGTGACTTTCAAAATGCCTCACTCAACCATTTACGTGTACAAGTGGTATATATTGTAGGTAGTTTGTACAGTGAGTACAAATGCGAGCGTGTGCCACTGGAATTGCGAAATACCGCGACCCCAGAGACGTAATGACACGACCGAGAGCTCGTTACCTGAATTTTTAGCGCATAAAATTCTGAACAAAATTCGAAAATGCGAGATTTTCGTTTCTTAAGGGGATGCTCACTAATCAAAGAATATTCAAAAAATGAGATAGGGGGCTTCATGCTCCTTTTGTCCTCCGCGTGCTCAATGTTTTAAATTTGCGTCTTTTCTTCGCGTTTTTTGTTCACATCAAATGAATTTAATAGTTTTTTAAAAATGTATTCAAATGTTTCCTCAATCCATATGAAGACTATATTATTCAGGAATGGAATTACTGATTTAACAGTGAAGAGAATATTTGTATGATGAATCATTTATTTGATTCTAATAGGGGGTTTATTCAGAATCAACGAATTATTCATTTTGACAATTAAAACATTTCCATTGAAATAAATACACGAGCTTATGATTTTACAACAGATTGTTTGGATGAATATGAAAATTACAATTGAATAGTTTTACTCAATTCGAATGCGCCATTTTTTAAAATCTAAAAATCTTTTCTTGTCATAAAAAAAATTTCTAACTATTGAAAATACTTCGAGAACATATTTTTGTAAATGATTAATTCACTGGACCTTTTTTTCGATGTGATACTTGTGACTTCTGCATCGCATTGAGCATGACTTTTCCCATGTATAGGATATGTATTGAATTTATGAAATTCCCTGATGGAATAATCATCGATATTAAACAGATCTTAACGCCTATTGGTTCGTTTTCAATTAAAATCTCGGAATCTGAGGCAGATAGCAAAATTTTTGTTACGATCTTTTTTGTAGAGCGAATTGAGAGCTACAAAAAAGATCATTATGAAAATTTCGATATCGTCCTTAGATTCGGAAGTATTCTTCGAAAACTCAACTAAGAGTTAAATTGACTTAAGGATATCCAAGCCAAGTACTTTGGTTTTGGTTTTTTCGTCAGTGAAATGCTTTTCTCCTTTTGTAGTCGAACGTTAGAGCTTTCATTCGAGCTCCATTTCACCCTGAGTTTCCGGAAATTTTACAATGATTTATTATTTAAACTTTAAATGACCCTCAAGTTTAAATAATAAAGAATGACCCCAACTATTAGTGATTTTTATCACTAAAATTGGGGGATCGATACCTAAATGAAAAATGGATACCTGAATCAGTGACATATTCCTGAATACGAAAACTTTATTTCTCTGAGAAATAACTTTCATCCATTTATGCACAACATAGTCTAAAAATCGTGAACACAGTGGCTGATTATAAATCAACTCGGCACTCCTAATACCAACGAGGGAAGCTAGCGAGTAAAAGATATCAGTCACGAAGAGTTTTTCCGCAGTATGAGTAACAATGCTTGAACCTTACACACAGCTCAATCTTTTATCAGTGGAATTCCACAGAATTTTCCGAATCGAGACCTACTTTCTGCCCGATGTACGTATGAAGACGCAACTTAAGCTGTAATAATACCGAGATGGCTCTTTCTTCCTCGTTCTCAGTGATATCAATGAGCTAAATCCGTTGTCTTATCACTTTCGCGATTTCTTCTGAATCTATATGGCTTTCTCCATCGCTTCGCGATTTATTTCGTTCCCATTGTTGCTTTTTACTGTTGACAGCTTTAGTATATCTTCCTTCGAGGAAAATCATTGGGCTATTCTTCGGTATTTGTGATGTTTACGGGGGATAATTAACCTGTCACTTGCATGTAAAGTAATATTATTGGAAATGAGAGAGAAAGGAGAGAGGATGGGTTTTAAGATTACTTCGAAAGGTTTCAGGTGTCGAAGGAAATGTCAGAGGATTTGTTTTGTAGCTGAGGACATTGTGTACGAAAAATCATTTATTTTATATCTGATTGAAATTAAATTATTTTTTTGTTAATAAATTTTTCTAAAGCTCTCCCTATCGAACTCATACGCGGAATAGTTTGTTGATTTGAAAACATGTTTTCTTAGTACACTGAGAGAAAAAACTACAGTTGACAAAAAAGTTTACTTGATACAAGAAAATATTCTCTCGTCAATTTAAAAAATCGTGAAATCTCCTGATAAATAATTTCGCTCTCAGACTGAGAGAAAAAAGTTTTCCAACAGGATGAGATTCTCTTCTCCCGAGAGAATTTTTAAGCGTTCTCGAGACTAGAAATGATGTCCTTCCCATAAATTCATGTCGTTTGCGTTACATCTAGATGTTTTTTCATCAGAACATTGATTACATAAAATCTTGCATAAAGAGCACAACACTTGAGATCAATTTTCTATACACTTGAATTGATAATGAAAGTATTCGTCGTGCAATCGAAACAAGAATTCCTCAGTTGGAGATGATGGGTGATCAAATCGGGAAAGTGTGAATTCCCGACTTATGCTAGCACTTAAAAATTTTATCGGGACAAGAGAATTTCATCCTGTTGAAAGACTTCTTTCTCTCAGCGTGAGCGCAAAATTATTTACCAGGAGATTTCACGATTCTAGAAAGTGAGAAGAGAATATTTTCTTGTATCAAGGAAATCATCGTTGTCAAAAGCAATGTTTTCTCTCAGTGCAGAGCCAAGAAATCACAGAGAAAAAAAGTTTCTAGTTTCAGGGAGATACTGAATGAAAAAGTGATATTTCTTTCTGGAAATTGGATAATATTCCTGAAGAAAAAAAGTAAGGTCGTGATTATTTGCACCATTGCGTGAATCACTCCCGTACACTCCATAATCTCCACGCATGCGTGAAGTTTGTGTGTTTCACGCAGCCGAATTTTCATACTGCTGTGTATTTCACGCAGTCGAAGTTTCATACTACTGTGTGTTTCACGCAGTTGAAGTTTCATACTACTGTGTGTTTCACGCAGTTGTATTTTTATACTACTGTGTGTTTCACGCAGTTGTATTTTTATACACCTGTGTGTTTCACGCAGTGGCATTTTGATACGCCTGTGTGTGTGTGTGTTTTTTTTGGCTCAAATGAAAGAGCGGCTCGAAAAGTGGCGTGAAGAAGTATTTAAAGATGACAATTGTCTCTAAAGATGATGTCTGTTTTCAATTGAAAAGCGCAATTGTGACAACATTGTCCAGTGGGGTCTAGGAGTCTCCCCTGGTTCAAAACCATCTTTAGAGGCCCT
>NW_021680360.1:1601640-1606971 GCF_001412515.2 Diachasma alloeum
CAACTGCGTGAAACACACAGTAGTATAAAACTTCAACTGCGTGAAACACACAGTAGTATGAAACTTCAACTGCGTGAAATACACAGCAGTATGAAAATTCGGCTGCGTGAAACACACAAACTTCACGCATGCGTGGAGTGTATGGAGTGTACGGGAGTGATTCACGCAATGGTGCGAATAGTCACGGCCAAAAAGTACTTGTGAGAAGGAAAAGATGTTATTGCTTTCCTTCAAACTCATTGCGATTGAGAGCAAGTGACGGTTATATTTTAGAAATATCTGACGGGTCCCTCCTGTATAAATTCTGTATTCATTTTATATGAAAGTCTCGGATCCATGATTCACTTCATCAAAGCTTTTATTATTTTCAGTCATTTTCTCATCTTTTGACTCGAATTAATCGATTTCTTGGGACAAGGAATTGTCAATTAATTACACGGTCTGACTCATTATACGGAATTCTTATCCCAATCGTGTTATCCTTAAGAGATCAGATATTTAACGCGAAAAATTAGTTTTGTGATATTATGTCGATTTATCTCTAAGCGATAAAACAAAAGTTTCTTTCGATTTCTCACAAAAACATTATTCAACGTTTTTTCTCTCCAAGAAAATCAACGAAAATTCTTCCTTTCATCTTGCCGATACCTCCAGCCAATAATCAACCCGTCACTTGCATAATTACGAATATCATCGTAAGTCAAAGAAGAAAAAGACAAAATAATTTCTTCGCTAAAGTTTCTTTTTTCCAGCGGTGAAAGCGCTCGAAGGAAAGAGTTCATTACCCACTGAATTCGGCGGGGACCGGTTTCCACTTGAAATTGCGTTACGAAATGAAGCGATCTCACAGCTAAAAAAAATTGTTCCATCCAGAGAAGCCGAGTTTCGTGATTTTTAATTTAATTGTAACTCCATTTTAACATGAGATAATCACTAGAGGGGAATTACTGCTGATGGCGCAAAATATAATTCGGGATATGATTAGAGATATGATGCACTGGACAAACATGTTTTGAAACAGATAGGTGGATTTTCCATTACCGGTGTTATTTCCACCGAGTGTCTGAGCATTTTAGCTCTAGCGATTGGCAGCGTACCCCATGCTAACTCAATTTAGTAATTGCATTCGAGTTGCTCGCGGTGGAACTGCGGTTTGAAAATTATCGTATTGGCTTTCAATGGATTCTTCAATTATTCATGACAAGAGTATGAATTATTGCAAAAGTTTTCTCTATTTCCTTTGACGATCGGTTGTCAATACATTTGAAGATAATGCTGAATTATTGAAAATTCTTTTGCCAGTTATTAGGCAGTCGTATCAGAAATTAATGGCTTTCGGAGTAATTAAAAGGTTTGCTGACATCTCAAAATCAATAACGCAGCGCAGAAGACACGAAATCCTTCGTTTATTTTGCAATTGTTCAAGGAATGAGTGATTTAGAGATCTTGCGTTGGGTGGAATTAATTTAGTTGTAGATAATGCAGAACATTTCCACCCAAACATGATAATTTCCGTGCACGGAGAAAAAATTTGGAGAAAAATTCAGTACGAAGTGATCAAACGGTTTAAGTCAATTTAGTCTTTAGTTGAGTTTTCCAGAAATATTTCCGAATTTAACGGAGATAGCGAAATTTTCATAATAACCTTTTTTGTAGAGCGCATTGAGTGCTACTAAAAAGGTTATGAGCAAAATTTTGCTATCTCCCTTAGATTTCGAGATATCCATTGAAAACCGACCAATAGCCAAAATCGACTTAAACCGTTTAATCGATTTCAGTGACAATAACCACTGATGATCATTAAAATTCTAGTCAGTGTCCAGTCTCACCAATAATTGGTGATAGATTCCTGCAAATCAATGACATCTTGCTGAAAATAAAAAATTTTCTTCTCCGTGAAATTCTTAAAAAGCCAATGTGTCACCCACTTTTGACTATTGGTCAGTTATCAATGAAAATCTCAGAATCTAAGGGAGACAGCGTCATTTTTCTCATAACCTTTTTTGTAGCCCTAAATTTTCTCCCCAAAAAATCCTATTACAAAAATTTCATTATCTCCCTTAGATTCCCAGATATTCCTCGAAAACAGCTGAGAGATAAGTCAACGTAAACCGTTTTACGCTTCGCTGCTGAATTTCCCAGAGGTAATTCTCTCAGATAATCTCTTTTTTATTCCATTCATCAAACTCGTTCACTCCCCTCCCCCTCTCCCTCCCCCCTCATTAAACCCCCAACAATTTTACCTTTTATACTGCCAGACGACGTGTGTGGTGTCTGTGGTGTGTGCGAAGTTAGCGGCAACGGCGAACCCGAGGAGGACGCGGAGTGTTCCAATTTGGAACTCACCGCGCTCCACATCTCGAACATGTTGAACGCCGTGGTGACCGTTCTTGTCCTCGTGCTCCGGACGATATTCCGTGCGCGAGCACATATACGTTAAACTGATAATCCGTTCGTTTGAAATTTTATAAAAATGATTTATCATCCAATTATAATTCCACCTGTCACATGTCACACCAGCGGCGATCCAGCGCCGCTTGACACAACACTTGCCCCTCCCCCCCTCCCCCCCCACAGACAAACAGTCAATTATCGAAATTCCTTAAAATCCACGGGGGTTCCTTAACCTCGCGCGGTGCGAAATTATCGAGTGCAACATCCTGATTACAGCCAATTAAAACCTGAAACGTAAATCCATGGAATATTTTTGTTCTCTGAAGTAGCTCGATTTCTCATTTTTTCTCGGAGTAATTCTGTCCAGGGGAGATGAAAGTTTCGTGAAGTTGTTTTGTATCGAAATATATCGAAATTGCTGGAGCGCTAATCCCCAATTCAATGCCTTCAAACTCGTAAATTGTTCTTTGCGTCATAATTGTCAATTTTCTCAGGTTTATTATGCTCGAAATTGAGTAATTCAATTGATCAAATGATTGATTAATTAATTAATTCTTCCTTTTTAGATTTTCAGTCATCGTGTACTTTCTTGAATCTCGTTGATTTTAATTCCTTACATTTTCCTTGAAATGTTTGTTTTTCTTCACTCGAGAACAATTCAAAAAATTATTCAGTTCTCTAGAGAATTTTCGGATTTTGTGCAGAATTCAAGAAACTTGTTCGCTTTTCTAGAAAATCGATTTATAACACTTCTCTTGTATCAACAATTATGAATACTGATCGAGTCCGTTTGAAAAGTGAAAGGGAATCGATCAAAGATTCAAAATTATTCATAAATTTTGAACTTGTCACTTGAAATTTTACTCCAAAACGCGATGTTGTTGAATACTGTGAGTGTTGTCATTAAAAAGTCCGGGAAATTTGCCCCATAATTAAAAAAAATACTCATTTTGCCGCAACAGACTTCGAAATGTTCAAAAAAAGATTTCAAACAAAGAATGTTTCTAGTTTCCGGAGCAAAGTTATTGATTGCAAAGAACTCACGGTTCTAAAATGTATTTTATTTTGAATAAGAAAGTGTTTACTCAACTTCGAAAGAAAAATTCCTTGAAATTGAGAACCAAATAGTCGCTAACTTCAGGTGAGAGAGGTTTCGAGACCAGAACATTCGCAAGAATAAATTCCAATTGAATTAATGAAACATCAATTGAATTTTACTCCAGAAAAAATAATAAATTCACGAATGTGGAATCGATCAAAGATTCAAAATTATTCATTAATTTTTCACTTGTCACTTGAAATTTTACTCCAAAACGCGATGTTGTTGAATACTTTGAGTGTTGTCATTAAAAAGTCCGGGAAATTTGACCCATAATTTGAAAAAAATACTCATTTTGCCCCAACAGACTTCGAAATGTTCAAAAAAAAAATTTAAACAAAGAATGTTTCTAATTTCTGCGACGATTTTGGGCCATAGTCGGCCCAAACCGCATCTGACCGACTATGGCCCGAAACCGTCGCAGAAATTATTACTATAACGGTCGAAAAAATGGATTTATTGAAGAATGTTTCTAGTTTCCAGAGCAAAGTTATTGGTTTTCAAGAACTCGCGGTTCTAAAATGTATTTTTTTGAGAATAACATCGTGTTTACTCAAAAAATAAATTGAAATTAAGTATTAAATGGTCACTAGCTTCAAATGAGAGACGTTTCGAAATCAGAACATTCGCAAGAATAAACTCCAATTGAATTAATTGAAAATCAATTGAATTTTACATCAGAAAAAATAATAAATTCACAAACGAGAGAATGTTCTGAATTTAAGAAATAATTTTTAATTATCAATGGTTCATTTAAGTAGCTACTTTGAATTAAACTCTTTCGTCCGATTTTTAACCAAAACTTTTTTTTTAAAAGTGCAAATTTTGTTGTCTAACCCAGAAGCATTATTTCTCAACGAAATTTCAACAAACAAAAAGTTTTCAGTCCATCTCTCCAAAGCCTTGGGGCGCAACGGGTCATCTTTTTGTAATCCCTCCCCCCGAAAATCGTCTGCCTCTCCCTCGAGATTCAAAACCCCCAGCTCCATCAGCCCCTCGCGAAAAAAATAATCCACTTCTGACTAAAAAATCGTATTCATCTCAATTTGAATCTCCTCCTTTCTCCCTCTCATTTTTCCATTCTCCTCATTTTTTCCCGCATACCACACATTGTTTGTGCGTCGAGAAATATGAATTCAAATGGTTGATGGGTGGATGATTGGAGGCTGAAAGGAGGCCACGGAGATCGTCGATTAAAAAAATAAAAAAAATATCCCAGACTCCCTGGAGATTTGAAATGTATCCTCAGTCTGCGCGTTTTTATCCCTCCCTGTTTTATTTTTTTCTCCACACACGCCGCACACGATCACCACAGGTTTTTACTATTGAATGGGACAGGCGAGAGCGACTCGTGACGCTTGGCAAAAGTGGAGCACAAACCCTTGGGCTATTCGCGCGTCGAGAGCGAAATGTCTCTCATTTCATTCCTATCGTGATTTCTCACCCTCTGGGGCTCAAAATTTCACACTCCATTGTCCCTCCTCCCCCTCCGCCCCTCAAACGTCAAATAAAATTGAATTTCGTCACCGCTGAAGAGAAATTTTTTTTTTTCCCTCAAGTCGAAAATAATTTCATCGATTTTTCACGTGATGCCAGCGGCAATTGGCGTAAAGCGCAAAATTTATTCAACGACAGGTCTCGTAAGTCTCCCAGAAGGACGTTACCTGCAACGATAATCGATCGTTAACTCTCGCTGATCGATGCGAGTGACACACAAACGCGGGAGGAGAAAAAAAATAGTTAAATTCAATCGGCAGTGGGAAAAAAGTCGACGCACGCTTCAAACGAGATTGAGTACAACGCGGTGCGTTAACGCGATGAGTTGGCGGCGGGGGGGG
>NW_021680360.1:1607172-1609255 GCF_001412515.2 Diachasma alloeum
ATACGACCCCAACCGGTAGATCATGTTTGTTTTTTATTCTCGGGGTTTTTACTCAATTGGAGTGATCGGTTTCGACATTTAATTGTGATGAGGGAGGGGTTGGTTGTGTTGTGGGGAGATTACTGTAGGGGTAATTAGATGGATTTTGTGGTCGAGGTGATTGGGACGGGAGAGGTGAAATTTTGTGGGGATTAGTTTACGCACGAAGAGAATATGAAATTAAGAATTATGATGTACGCTGTTAGAAATTTCAAGGAATTTCAGTCACAGTTGTGGGTTTCAATTTAATTTCAAATCAGTAGCGAAGTGGTAAACCGGTACAAGTCAATTTTGACTATTGACCCGTTTTCAATGAATATCTCGGAATCTAAGGGAGGCAGCACAATTTTTGTTATAACCTTTTTTGTAGAGGCGATTGGGAGCTACAACAAATGTAGTTACGAAAATTTTGCAATCTCCCTTAGGTTCGGAAATATTCCTCAAAAACTCAACTGGGAGGTAAGTCGACTTAAACGGTTTCACCACTTTGCTACTGAAATGAAAACGTTTATAAAATTTCTCATTCATTTTGATAATTTAAGAAAATTAGGTTGTTTATGTTGAGCAATCGTTGATGTTTTGATGAATGCTTGAATCTTCAAATTCATTGCGAAAATTAAACATTGGATGCAATTGACTTTTTAATTGACCGGGAATTAAGAAAAGCCGTTGCCTGAATTTTCCCAATTTTCAACAAGATATTAAATTTCCTTCTATCAAGTTGGTTAATGTCCCTCAAATAAATCTGTTCCACTCCATTAAATATTCTCACGTGGAACAGTTTTTCGACAGAATTAATTTTTTCTATTTGTGTAATTTTTAGGAATTTTTTAGAAATTTTTATAAAACTCTGGAATTCAATACTTGATACTTGACCTACACTGATAAAAAAACAGCAGAGTTCTCAAACAAGTCTAACTCATACCAAAAAAATTTTTAACTGATCAAAAAAGGATTTTTTTGTGTCAAACATGTGAAGCTGCACCGAGATTGAAAAAATAGATTCAGTCATAAAAAAAAAAATTGTTCTCTGTGCAAGCAAGAAATGTAATTCCTAGCACTACTGCAAATGAATTCTTGAATGAAACAATAATAACGATATGACAGCAAGCTTGTAACTTAGGGACAAAATATTTCTGATAAACTCCCCTCTATAAAAGATATTTTTATCCTGAAAAGGCACCATATTGTATGAATGATCCACCTCTTGCGCTAAATATTTCGTTGTTGTTGGAAGCAGAGTAATTATTCATATTTGAGACTTTCAAATTCAAACCAAACAATTATATTTTTGATAATGTTCAACTAACGATTTTGTTGGAGCCAAACAAGACTTGTTTGAGAACTTGTTCGTTTTTCTCTCAGCGTACACGGAGAGAAATATTCAATAAAAATTACGTATCGTTTCCGTAATTCTGAAGCGAAAAGTGATTGTAGTAAATTTTACGGAACTGTCACGCAATTATTCCAGAGCGTTCCGTAATTGTTATCTGAATCTCCTGTGAAAAATTACGATGCCGTCACTTAAATTTTCTGAGTCGATTCCGTAATCGGTGAGCAAACTCTGAGTTCCGTAATTTTTACTGAATATTTCTCTCCGTGTATCGCTAATTTTCCGGAATACATCATCAAATTTCAGCGATAATCGCTGATGTTCCTGCAAATTGAGAAAAATTGTTTCTCCGTGCCACATAAACAAATCAATTATATTTAACTATAAGCAAATCCCCCTCTAAGTGTCTGCCCTTCCCCCGCCTACTCCCTCCAAAAATTCTCCAACCCCAAAAAAAAGTCGAAACCCACGAAGTTTCATTCGTCTCATCCCTGCACTTTGAGAAGTTCCCCTTTAATCCGAATGCACCCTGAAGAGAGAAGTCGTTTGAGCGAGAGCTCACGAAAGCTCGTCGGGGGGGAACCGCACTCTGCTATCGAGCGAGCCTACCGCCTACATATACACTAAACACGATATCTCGCAGTAGGGTGAAATACACCAACTTCCCTCCACCAATACTTTTCCATTTCCCTCGCACATAAACGCCTGTAT
>NW_021680360.1:1609308-1609809 GCF_001412515.2 Diachasma alloeum
CCCCGCCGCTATTTTATGCCGGTGAACACGAGGCAGGTATACATGCATATGTATTTCCCATGTAACTGGCGCCACGTAGGTTGTTGCTGGCCCTAGTAGCCCAGTGCCTTTTGCTCCGAGCTATATATCAAGCTCCCCGACTCTACACCCGTGTACATAACCCCATGTGCATACAATTTTTTTTTTGTTTACTTTTCTGGGTTTCGTACTTTACTTGTGAATGTGGGGGACGATAGCCTGGCATGAGTATCGTGATTATTTATGACTCGGAAATGTTTAAATGTTTTTTGGCAATTTTTTTAGGAGGAGGAGCTTTTGGGATCAGACTTGTTGGCAGTTTTGGAAGTACGGTGAAGGGTTATATTATGAGATGTATTATGAGATTGAAGGGTTTAATGAGGGGTTGAAGGTGGGGAGGAATGGAGGAAGTTAGAGGAATCGATTTTTATCGTTGGGAATATCTATCGACCAAATCGAACAATTTAGATGAATTGTTCGTTT
>NW_021680360.1:1609962-1611859 GCF_001412515.2 Diachasma alloeum
TTATTATGAAATATGTTATGAGATTGAGGGGTTTAATGAGGGGTTGAAGGTGGGGACGAATGGAGGAAGTTAGAGGAATCGATTTTTATCGTTGAGAATATCTATCGACCACATCGAACAATTTAGATGAATTGTTCGTTTAAATGATTGAATTTTGAATGTTTTGGGTTTATTTTTTAGGAAGAGGAGCTTTCGTTATTAGGAGTGTTTAGGAGTGTTTATGAGATTCAGGACTTTAATAAGAGATTAAAGAAGTGAAGGAATTGTAGAAGATTTGTATCGTTGGGAATATCTACCGACCAACTCGAACGATTGGAATGAATTTTTGGTTTAAATGATTGAATTTTAAATGTTTTCGGTTTATTGTGTAGGAGGAGCAGTTTTCGTGATCAGACATTTTGCACGTTTTGGAAATACGCATGGATGAAGGGTTTTATTATGAAATGTGTTATGAGATTGAGGGGTTTAATGAGGGGTTGAAGGTGGGGAGGAATGGAGGAAGTTAGAGGAATCGATTTTTATCGTTGGGAATATCTATCGACCAAATCGAACAATTTAGATGAATTGTTCGTTTAAATGGTTGAATTTAGAATGTTTTGTGTTTATTTTTTAGGAAGAGGAGCTTTCGTTATTAGGAGTGTTTAGGAGTGTTTATGAGATTCAGGACTTTAATAAGAGATTAAAGAAGTGAAGGAATTGTAGAAGATTTGTATCGTTGGGAATATCTACCGACCAACTCGAACGATTGGAATGAATTTTTGGTTTAAATGATTGAATTTTAAATGTTTTCGGTTTATTGTGTAGGAGGAGCAGTTTTCGTGATCAGACATTTTGCACGTTTTGGAAATACGCATGGATGAAGGGTTTTATTATGAAATATGTTATGAGATTGAGGGGTTCAATGAGGGGTTGAACATGAGGAAGAATGGAGCAACTTGGAGGAGTCGATTTCTAGTTCATCTGGATGTAAAAAGTAGCGGAATCTAGCTCACTTGGAACTAGTTATGGAACTGAGGAATTTAATAAGAGATTGAAGAGGAAAAGGAATTAGGGAGGGCAGAGGAATCGGTTTTTGCTGTTTGGAATGTCTATCGACCAAATCGAACGATTTGGATGAATTGCTTGTGTAAATGATTGAATTTTAAACATTTTCTGTTTATTTTTTACGAGGAGGAGCTTTCGTGATCATTCATTTCACCGATTTCAGAAGTACGCATGGATAAAGGACTATTTATGAAGTTAAGAAATTTGATAAGGGATTGAAGATGAAAAATAACAGAATCGAATTATGATTATTGAATAATTTACAGGTCATTTAAAGCTAATTATGGGACTCAGAGTATGGGCCTAATGAGGGATTGCAGAGGAGGAGGAATTGTGAAAATTAGAGAAATCTATTTTAACTTCAAATCCAAACTATTTAAATACCACTTGCCCACTTGCCCTAATCGTTCTGAAAAGTGCAAAATTTTTTGACGAAAGTTTCTTTTTTATTCACTTATTCATTTAGTTCTTTACTATCCTACACTAATTATCCCTATTCCATCCCATCGGCCATCTAGATAAACTCCCTAAACACAAAAAACGATTTTTACCCAAAATACTCAAGCAGAAATTTTGTTTCTTTTACAGAAAAAAAGCGCACAAAAAGCACGTATTTTTGAGCTAATCCCCGACTAAATTAACGAAGCTGTTTCTTTATAGACGCAAAGACGTATTTCTCAAACAACTTTTTTTCCCAATGAACATTAAAGATTTAAAAAATCGAAAGCATTATTTTTGCCATTTTTTTCTCAAACCCATATTCACCTTTTTATTAAAAAAAAATATATTGTGACGCAATCTAGAAGCCTGGCGACCCTCCGAAAGAAAGTGCCCCCCCCCCCCCCCCCCCCCC
>NW_021680360.1:1611869-1616650 GCF_001412515.2 Diachasma alloeum
TGCCCCACCGTGCGAAAACCCCTTATCATCCTCGAGCAGTACCGCCACATCCGGACATTTGCGGGGTATACGGGCGCCCCTGGAAAATGGAACAGGAGATGGTTAAAGTCGGTCGCGGCATGCTTCACACCGCGGAAAGTGAAACTAAACGTGGCGCACACGGAAACCAGGACGAGTTGCGCGCAAGGGGGTTGTGTTTGTTGAAGAACGGGGAAGCGGAGAGTGGAGCGGAGAGTTGGGAGGGTCCAAGAGGCGTTTTCACTCCTGGTTACCTCACTCTTCCTCTCGTATCCTCGAACGGACCACGTGGACTGATGGGGGGACCTTTAAACCAAACGAGATGTCCTAGAGGGCTCGCGCGCGCTCCACGTGACCCAATTTTTGTGCAACTGGATAATTCACGGAATTAAATATTTCCAATTTCCACTTCCCCATTGGCGAATCGAACAAATGAATAAAATATTTCGGCATTTTTTTATTAATTGAGTCGCTAGGTGAGGCGTTCGTTTAATGATCGGTTGACGATTATTTGAGGAATCAAAAAGTACAAATCAATTCCGCTGACCGATCTCCTTTATTGTTCAATTAATCATTTGTTTTATGACGATGAATTTTTTCATCATCTCTTCAACCTCATCGACCAATTATCAAACTAATTAATCTTTTTCGCTGATGAGAAACATTTTTGTCGATTCATTTCGATAATGATTTCATCAATCAATTAAAAAACTGCGTAATTACTAACGTTTCTCTGAAATCCGTTTTCATTCCTCCATTAACAAAGAAAAAAAACAATTAAACAAAATTTCTGCTAATTTTCGAACTAATGCCTTCAATTAATTAATCAACGTATCACTTACAATTTGAAAAAATTAAAGCCATTTTTCTCCATTAATTTTCCCCATCGTGAAATTAAAAAAAATTTAATTGACGTATAAATTTATTCCCCTAATTATTTGATTAATTAATTCGAAAACAAATGAGTAATTAGTCATATATTTGAGCAAGAGAAACATTAAAACTCCCATAACGTTAAAATCTCGACTAACCACGGAAGCGCAGTGCATCGTTCGTGCATCGCAGAGTCCGTATGAATTATTTTCGCCGTCGGGGGCATCGCATCTTATTTAGGTCGTGTACACGTAGTCTACTCCGCGACATGGCAGTAGATTCAACGCGAGCGAGCCAGGCCGGCCACCGACGCCACGGAAGTAGCCGACTCCACGACGCTCTCTGTGTTGTGCTGCACTTCTGGCTCTAGCCGGCTAGAGCCGTAGAGCATTCTATCTTTGTCTGTCGTTCCGCGCCTATTTTTTTTTCTTCCACTTCTCTTGTGAACGGGGCTATAGGGGGTTCTCTCTTCACTTTATACACCCCCCCCCCCCCCCCCCNCAGTATTCCTCTCGACATTCGCGCTTGAGACCACCAACACCCGATCGATCCCTTGGAAATGGCACGCGAGACGTAGACGCTATCATTTTTTTGTTAATATGGAGGTTTGATAATACATAAACATTCTGGAGGACATGAAAGACAAATGGAATTCACGGATTTGTCACATTTTTTTAAGGATATTCAAGCAGTTTCGCAGTTTGGTACAGACCACGTTATGTTATAGTATAGACGCAACTATTTTCAATCATCAAACTTGGCAATTAAATTACATGAGAAAAATGAATACATAAAAACATTCCAAGGGAAATGAATGATAGATAGACTTCACGGAATCGTCACATTTTTTTAAGGATATCCAAGTATTTTTACTGTTTGGTATAGACCTCATTGTATTATAGATACAACCATTTTCAATCATCAAATTTGACAAGTAAATTGCGCGAGAAAAATAAAGACATAAAGAGGGAAGTGAGCGATAGATGGAATTCACGGAATCGTCACATTCTTTTAAGGATATCCAGATATTTTTGCAGTTTGGTACAGATTATATTGTATTACAGATGCAACCATTTGCAATCATTAAATTTGGCAATTAAATTGCGTGAGGAAAATAAATACATAAAAACATTCCGAGGGAAGTGAACGATAGATGGAATTCACGGAATCGTCACATTCTTTTAAGGATATCCAGATATTTTTGCAGTTTGGTACAGATTATATTGTATTACAGATGCAACCATTTGCAATCATTAAATTTGGCAATTAAATTGCGTGAGGAAAATAAATACATAAAAACATTCCGAGGGAAGTGAACGATAGATGGAATTCACGGAATCGTCACATTCTTTTAAGGATATCCAGATATTTTTGCAGTTTGGTACAGATTATATTGTATTACAGATGCAACCATTTGCAATCATTAAATTTGGCAATTAAATTGCGTGAGGAAAATAAATACATAAAAACATTCCGAGGGAAGTGAACGATAGATGGAATTCACGGAATCGTCACATTCTTTTAAGGATATCCAGATATTTTTGCAGTTTGGTACAGATTATATTGTATTACAGATGCAACCATTTGCAATCATTAAATTTGGCAATTAAATTGCGTGAGGAAAATAAATACATAAAAACATTCCGAGGGAAGTGAACGATAGATGGAATTCACGGAATCGTCACATTCTTTTAAGGATATCCAGATATTTTTGCAGTTTGGTACAGATTATATTGTATTACAGATGCAACATTTGCAATCATTAAATTTGGCAATTAAATTGCGTGAGAAAAATAAATACATAAAAATATTCCGAGGGAAATGAACGATAGATGGAAGCCACGAAATTGTCACGTTTTTTAAAGGATATCCAAGTATTTTTTACAGTTTGGTGTAGACCTCATTGCATTATAGATGAAACCATTTTCAATCATCAAATTTGACAATTAAATTGCGTCAGAAGAGGTTGGAAAAATTGTGAATTATCGGCATCATTCAAAGTACATTTTGCACAGAATTATTATTTTTTTACATTCGTTGTTTATAAATAAATAACTGGAATTGGTTAATGCGATTTTTGGGAAAATTCTGAATATGAAGAAATTTGTTACGATTACGAACAAATGAACAAAAGTACAAACGCATTTCCCTGGAGAAAAAATAGCCAAAGTACTTGGATATCCGTAATGTTGGTCGAGAGAAATATGTTTTCGTATTTTTTACGGGAAAAAAACGTTAACAATTTTTTTCTCTTCAATTCATGGTCTAGGGAAATTAAAGGACGCAACTAATGGAAAATTGGAATTTTCTCGCGCTGTATGAAATTTTTGAGACCAAAAGAGCAAAATTTAATTGCAGTAGGATTTAAATAGATTGAAAATCAATAACTCAATTTTTCCAAGAAAGGATTTTTAGCGATTCGAAAAGCTATATTTTATCTTATCTATGTTGTAAATAGGAAAAAGAGCGGTAAAAATCAATACAAATCCACAATGAACTGCTTGTGAAATAAAAAAATAGCATTGAGATTTCTGTACATTGAACACTCCTCGTTTATTCGTCTCATTTATGAGTTATTGAAAATTTGAGAAAAATCAACGGAAAAAGGTTTGCATTTTCCTACATTTCCATCAAATTTTTTCTTTGCAAAAAATTGAAATTAATTTTTTTCTTATTTTTCACGAAACGAAATAATTCCATCAAAAGAAACGACTTTTCTTTCTATTTATGTTACGAAATTATTGATAAAACAGATTAAAAATGCATGAAACTGCCATTTTCTTACGTTTTCAATAACAAAAACAGTTATTTTAACTTCATAGAATGAGTTTCTATTGGATTTATACGAAAAATTATTGAAAAAAATGGAGTAAAAATGACTGGAAATCCCCTCGTTTATTAGTCTCATTTATCAGTTGTTAAAAATTGAAGGTAAACCAGTGGAAAAACTTTGCATTTTCCTAAATTTTTTCATTGCGATAAATTGAAATTCAATTTTCCATCAAACGGACCGACTTTTCTTTCTATTCATGTTAGAAATAATTGACAAAACAGATTAAAAATGCATGAAACTTGTACTTTCCCACGTTTTGAAAACCAAAAACAGCTATTTCAACTTCATAAAATGAGTTATTGCTGGATTCGCACGAAAAATGATTGGAAAAAAAAAGTAAAAACGACTGAAAATTCCCCCATTTATTCGTCTCATTTATGAGTTGTTAAAAATTGAAAAAAAATCACTGGAAAAAACTTTGCATTCTCCTACATTTCCATCAAATTTATTCATATTTTCCACGAAAAAACCAATTCCATCAAACGAACCGACTTTTCTTTCTATTCATGTTAGAAATAATTGACAAAACAGATTAAAAATGCATGGCCTCTACTTTCCCACGTTTTGAATACCAAAAACAGCTACTTCAACTTCATAAAATGACTTACTACTATTCCCGAAAAATGATTGAAAAGACCGACTAAAAGTGCTCGAGACTCCCCAATAAATCCCCAAAATCTCCTGAAACGTTAGCGCACAGAAAATTCCTGGGAAAACTAATATCCGCAAAATGAGAACCTCCTCCGATTTCCTCGGGCTCACGTGTACGCATATATGCGTGCGGTAACACGCACCGAGGTGCTGGCAATGCAACACATCCACGCACCCACCTAGAGTTTATATTAGCAACGAACGAGAGAAAAAAAAAACCCACCCATACACCCATAGCGCGCCAGCAAGTACGAAGTCACAGTATTACTTAATAATATCCATAACTAGGCGACACGAATAGCGAGAAGGGAGAAAGGCGGGAAGAAGAAAGATGAAGTGCAATCTCACTTGCACTGTTTTATCACTGCGTGCGTCCCCCACATACGCATCGCAATTATCCGCGATT
>NW_021680360.1:1616662-1618200 GCF_001412515.2 Diachasma alloeum
CCTCCGCCCCTGACCCCCCCGTCACCCCCGCGCAATAAAAACCCCAGGACAGAATGAAAATCGAGAAAAAATGAGAATTGAGTAATTGTGTCACGACAATGGGGAAACCCACCAGCCTCGTGGAGTCTCCAAAGCCCCCAACATCCACAGAACAATAAAAAAATCACTGTATCATCCACAAGAGCTCACGAGAGATCAACAAAAAATCACAGCCTGGTCTCGCACTATCACTGAAAATCAACAACTCAAAAAGAAAAAAACAAACAAACAATCACGTAATCACTGCCACTGGCATCACCGAGTCCTCCCCATCACAATCAACAACAACAGGAGCCTCTGGTAAACCAACGAGTCCTATCCCAAACAAACTTAAACAAGAATAAACTCCGAATCAATAAACTCCTTATTCATTAACTCAATCCATCAGGCACTTTTGCTCCTCGATAAATACAATTCAACTGCTCGGTTTGTCTCCGCTTCACCCTCACTCACTTGTACACTCGAAAAAAAAAAATATGTATTCAATGGAAACACCGGCTAAACCACCGTGACTGACAACTAAATCACCTCAGTGTACACGGGACCGTTGGCCGTACGGTTATGATGGGGAAACGTGGGTTTGTTACGCGACCGTGTCTCTGGGTTGACTGGTGTGCCGCGCAAGACCAGACAGCCCCACCATCCCAATTCTTTCTCTCCCCTTCGTCCCATCGGAGGGAGACTACGAGGCGCGGACGAGAGAGAGAGTGAGGGAGGGAGGGAGGGAGAGAAAGAGAGGGAGAGAGAAAGAGAAAGGACGGTTTGTGAGTGAGTGAGGGACAGGGATGTTTTGTATTATGATGGTATGCCGGCGAGGGGAAGGGAGGGGGTGAGGGTGAGGAGGTTCTGTTGGAGGGCGGCCAAGGGGGAGGGATGTATAATGCGAGAATGCTGGATGAAGGTGGTTGCGAAGGGAAGAGAAGAGACGAGATGAGGATGTTGGGGTAGGTTTCGCCGAGGATTTTTACTCATCCCTGTGGCTGCGGCCTTGCGCGATTTTCGCGCTCGATAAAGNGGTGTTGGGGTGTGGCAGGGTTATAGGGGTAATGAAGGTTGAATAGACGATGCTTGAGTAAAGAAAAAAACAAAAATATAAAAAAAAGTGATCACATTTTATTTAAATGTTTTGGGGATTGTTGGAGGGTGACCAAGGGGGGAGGGATGTATAATGAGAGAATGGTGGATGAAAGTGGATGCGAAGGAAAGAGATGCGAAGGGAAGAGATAAGGATGTTGGGGTAGGTTTCGCCGAGAATTTTTACTCATGCCTGTGGCTGCGGCCGTGCGCGATTTTCGCGCTCGATAAAGTGAGGGGCAATGAGAGGGAGGGGCTCACTTGAATGGGAATGGTTTTTGGGGGGAAGGGAGGACTAGATACACCATAACCGAGTCACCTCATTCAGGAATTCTCATCAGAGGGATGGATTGCGGTGGAATTCGAGGTTCAGGGGGGGTTTTTAGGGGGGAAGGGGGAGGGCTTGGGGGGGGGGGGTCGAAGGG
>NW_021680360.1:1618244-1651894 GCF_001412515.2 Diachasma alloeum
GGGGGAGTGGAAGGGTCATAGGGGGTAATGAAGGTTGAATAGATTTCTTTGCTTGAGTGAAGGAAAAATAAAAATAAAAAAAAGAAAGTGATCACATTTGTTAAAATGTTTTGTATTATTATGCTGTGGGCGGCGGAGGGGGAGGCTCTGGTGGAGGTTGGCCAAGGGAGACGGATGTATAATGCGAGAATGCTGGATGAAGGTGGATGCGAAGGGAAGAAAGGCCAAGAGAAGAGATGAGGATGTTGGGGTAGGTTTCGCCGAGGATTTTTACTCCCTGTGGCTGCGGCCTTGCGCGATTTTCGCGCTCGATAAAGTGAGAGGGAACGAGAGGGAGGGGATCACTTGAATGGGAATGGTTTTTGGGGGGAGGGGAGGACTAGAGACACCATAACCGAGTCACCTCATTCAGGAATTCTCATCAGAGGGANGAAAGGGTCAGAGGGGGCGATGAAGGGGGATGGAGGGTGGAGGTTGAAATGTTGAATAGAAGATTTTTTTTGCTTGAGTGAAGAATTATAGTTTTAGTAATTTAAGTCGGGACTGGAAATATTTTCCGGATGAACAGTAGCTCATTTCAGGGAAGCAAATATTTAATGAGTTATTAATATTTTGATGACAATTACTGGATTAGAGTTTCTGTCTTCATAAATTGGAATTCAAGAAAATGATCTCATTTTATGAAAATTCAATGAAACATCAATATTTCCAAAAAAGTAAGTTGTGTGCATTTCATCACCACTCGCCACTGTTTAGTAATTTTTTAAGAGGAAAGAGCAGGAGATCTTTTTTGTAGCTGATGTTATTTTGAATGAGGCAAAATGTTTTTTTTTATTTGGAGACAAAATGTCTTTGATATTTTTCCTGCGATCGCTTTGTAACGAAGTAATTTTAATTTTAATTGAATGAGGAAAATTGTATTTCATTGCTTTCAAAACAGTAAAATATGAGTATCAATTAATTAGTGTTTTTAAATGTTGAAATGATTAAATTTTCATTGCGTTGGGGAATTCTGGGGTGACGAAGGGTTTTTAGGGGGAGAGAAGGCAGGGCTACTAAGGGATGGGGAGTCGATGAGTAATTTTGAAGGAAGTTGTTGTGCGATATTGCATTTTGAGAGAGTCAAAGGGAGTAATGAAGTAATGAAGTTGTTAGGACAAAGGGAGGCTGTTGGAATATTGAATAAAAGATTTTCGACAGCAGGAGGAGATGAGGGAAATATTCAAATTTACGAACGAGCAAATTTTCTTGATATTGTGTTATTTTAAAGAAAATCAATCGTTTGGGAGATCTTTTCTGTAGCTGATGTCATTTTGAATTAGAGAAGATATCAATTAACGATTTGGGGGCTCAATCAGAAGAGATAAATCGTGTTTCGTTATTTGACGAAATCATTCAAGTTTAATTCAAGAATTCATTAGTGTTTTCTCTAGTAATGTTATGTATTTTTTACAATTGAAAATTTTTTTTAATGAAAATACTTTGTTTTTCCATAACAATGTGAAACGATTCAAATCATTTGAATTTTGCTCCATCTCATCCATCTTCAATTTACCCTCAATAAAATATTATCCCAGTTGTATCGATGAGAAAGTCTAAATTGAACTGAGAATTACTCGAGAGATGCAGATAAATTCTATTGAAATTTCATTTTACCGATATTCTGCATCAGTTTAATCAATTAAATGAGTGATCATTATTTCGAAATTTTATATATTTTGTGTCAACATAAGAAATGTTCTAGAATTCTTTAAAGTAATTAAAGAAATTTCATAGAAAGAAATTTAATTTTTATTCATAATAAAAAAAACAATTTGAGTCATTTCTTTTTCCCCAGTTTTCATTGTAGTTTCAATAGAACATTATTCCTCTTGTATCCACAGGAAAGTCTTAGCTAGATTGAGAATTACTCGAGGGATGCATTTAAATTCCAGCGAAATTTCATGTTATCAAACTTTTGAACAAATTCAATTCAGTAGCGAAGTGAACTACTGAATTACTTTAACGATTAATTGTTGTTTAAAAAATTCATGTAATTTGTAACAATATGAAAAACCTTCTAGAATTCTTCAAAGTAATTAAAGAAATTCCATTGAAAGAACTTTGATGTTTATTCCCAATAAAACACTAGTTTGACTCGTGTAATTTTTGTTTCATTTCACCCAGTTTCAATTTTAGTTTCAATAGAATCCTATCCCAATTGTATAATTGTCCATTGGTGGGGGAGGTTTCGGATTGCTCGAGGGATACTACCTGCTCCGAATAAAGAGCCTCCGACAATACCTGGGCATCCAGCTGACAATGACTGGCATCGACAATACCGACTCCAAAATGAGGAACGAGAGAAAAAATAAGGCAAACCCCCTCTTCCAAGGGCGCGGGGGGGGGGGCTGAGCCCATAGGAAATATAAATATCCAAGTGTATGCCGAATAAAATTTCGGGAGCTGTAAACCTAGCGGTAAAATGGCGGTCACTCGATATCCGTAACCGTTAGGTTTTCTTTTATTAATTCGCGATCGAATGGATCGAAGACTGATATCGTGGGAGTGGTTCGATATGATTTTTTCGTCCTTTATTTCGGGGGTTTTATTTTCCGACACCAGCTTGCGAGGATGTGCCACCTTGAGAAAATAGTTTGTAAGGGACGGGGGTGGATACAGTGCTGTATCCATTCAATGTCAAAAGAGATGTTTTATGGGGAACGGGTTCGGTCGTAAAATAGTTATTGAATTTGTTTATTCAAATGGCGGAATTATTTTTGAGGGAATTTAAATTTTATTTTGCCATTTGGGGTTTATGCGAAAAATGTTGAGTGATATTTTTTGTGGGAATCTCACTCATTTTCAAAACAATTGCAAAATTAACGGAGATGATTGAACAAATTTTTATTTTAATTGATGAGTCATTTTGTTTTTTTTTAAATTATCTCGGTAATGAGTCGTTTTAGGGGAAATTGTCAGAAAACTGCTTTTAGAGGGAGTTCTATGTATTGTAAAAAATGTATTCCGACTTTTTTTCCTAAAATCAGTTATAATTGAGATAATTGCAAAAATAAGAAGGAGAATTTTCACATTTTTTTTTAAATTTATAATTTGTTTTTGTCATGTTATTAAATGGTTAATTATCTAGACTATCAAGAGTTCCAGACAACAATATCAAAGGACATTTTGTGAAGACAACTCACTCATTATCAAACTCACTCACTCATCAAACTTATTGCAAAATTAACAGAGACAATTGAATAAATTCTGATTCAAGTTGATGAGTCATTTTGTTTATTTGTTAATTATCTTGATAATGAGTGAGTTCGCGAAGTTTTATTTATTACAAAAAATGTATTCTGACGTTTTAAAATCAGTTATCAATGAGATAATTTCAAAAATAAAACAAATAATTTTCAACTCATCCCATTTTTAAATTGTTAATTTGTTTTTATCATTCTATTAATTGTTTAATTATCTAATTCATGAGAGTTTTTTGCAAAAAAATAAAAAAGTTTTTTCTTGTTACAAAACTCATTCATTACTAAGACAATTATTAAATTAACAAATATGATTTTGAATTCGTGTTGACAAGTAATTTTGCTAGTAGCTAAATTATCTAAATTATGAGAGGTTCCAGCAAACAATATCAAAGGACATTTTTGCAAAGAAAACTCTCCTATTATGAAGACAATTAAAAAATGGACAAAAATATTTCCAAAATTTTGTGTTGGAGTTGACAGAAGAGATTTTAAACGCTCATTTCCGTTGATAAATCATTAGGTAATAAGGGCTTTCAGCAATAAATGTTAGACATTTTTTGCAAAATCATGCAAATCTTCGAAGATGTTTTATTCTACTTGAACTAACGTTTTTTAGTATTAAAAGATCTTTTACCTGCCAAAAATCTCTCTAATATTCGCGACGCTCGAGCCTGTGTCCTCCTCCCCTAATCGATTTGAACTAAGTGCTGTCTAACGTTAGAAGTAAAACGTGACCTGTATGACTGGCGCAAACCCCTTCCCAGAACCGAAAAGCCGTACTCCTCATTCCTAAACAAGTGTGGTTTTTTTTTCGGCAGATTACAGTTATCTAAGGCCCCTCCGGGCTCACTGTCAATGACCCACCTTTCGCTTGGGAACTATGACCAGCTACATCGCGTTAGCCGTGCACGGATTGTGAAATAGAAATAACGAAAAAAAAGGTGGGAACCCGCGACACAAAACGTGGTACCCAAAAGAATACGTTATGTACTTTTAGGCGCGGTTCCTCCTACACTCGGTGTCAATGACTCAATCTAAACTGTTCAAATAGACGGCCCAATAGGTACCTAAATCAATAGAATTTCCATTACAATGTGCCGGAAAGAAGTGCTTTACCTCTTTCACTCGAAACTCAAATTTGAAGAAATGTTCAACGTACAATTTTTTAAAGTGAATTTTAATTTTCCACTGAATGAATAATTTTTTACAGACGTAAATTATCATGATTTTTTCAAGCGTTCAGTCTCAACTCCAAATTTACCTAAATGAAATGAGTTTTTTTAACATTGAAATAACAATTTTTTTAAATGTAAAATAATCTGAATTGTAAAAAACTACAGATTCGTATGAAAACCGAATCAAGTCCCATAAAAATTATTAATTTTGCTAATTTCAGATTGGTCTGCGTAATTATTAAAAAAAAGCCTTCATTTTTCCAAAATAATGATGATTCTAAGTAGTCTAAAATAAAAAATTCATCGTTCTTTCTTTACAACAAAACTTGAAAAATATAGCATTATTCAAAGTGCAGAAAACGTTGAATCATTCGCAAGAAAATCCAAGCAAAATCGAATTATATCTCGAAAAAAATTCTAATTAAATGAATTTTTAATCTTCGACTTCATAAATAATTTTCTAAAATTGTTTAAACTCAGAAAAAAATTTCTGTTTTTTTCGTACATTCCCAACTGTAAATTTACTCGAAAAATTCTCAAATAATGACTTCATCACTCCAAAATAGTCACAAAACTTCCTCCATATAATCTCAAGTGAAAAAAATGCATCTTTCTCCTCAACCGAGCAATTAAAAAAATTGAATTGTTTGAATTTAAAAAAAATGCCAGACCATCCACAAGACAATTGAAATAAAGAACGAATCACATGAAAAATGATCCCTCAATAATTTTGCAATTTTCCACTCCATAATCAATTTTCTTGAACTGTAAAAAATCATAATTAAAAAAAATAACCTTTTTCAAATTAAAAAAAAAGTAAAATTATCCGTAAGACGATTCAAATAAAAAATGACTGACATTAAATAAAAATAAATAATTCCTTCATAAATAATTTTCTTAAATTGTCTAAGCGTGGAAAAAAATCCTGCTTTTCCTCCCAGCATTGAAGCTTTAAACCCCCTGAATAATTCCGATAAAATCGATTTCATCACTCCAAAAAACTCGAAATTCTCCCCATTAAGAATTCATCCCTCCCCCAGCCCAATAAAAAAGAGTAAAAGTTATTTAGAGAAAATTCGTTGTCGAGGTGTCATCGACCACCAATGATGAATAATGAAGAAGGGCGTTATATGAACTCCCTACCAACGATTCCACTAGGGCATTAAACCTACATCTAACCGGAAGAACAGCAAACCCCCCCCCACCCACCCCAGTTGAACGACTCGCACATCTCGTTTTTCGTCCGCACGCGGAATCGATAAGGCCCCCCCTGGGCATCGCCCAGCAGTGCGTGAGTTTTTTTTTCCGTCAAGGTGTATCGCCTTCCCTCGGATAATCGAGCAAACGTATTACCTCGACAGTTTTTCGGGTGTCCCGCGGGGTCGTTAACCGTCCGTCGACTCTTACAGTTATACCGTTCGCTTTTCATGCATAATATCGTTGCTATCGCAGGGTACCCAGTGCCGAAATGGAGAGAGCAGTTTTCAGGGACATGAAATCACTCCTGACCTCGGTGTTTGAGTCATTGGGTGTGATGAATAGACGGTGTTCTATCTAAATACCTCGAATTATTTAACCGATATACCGATATGACTTATTTCTTGCGTCATAATTGGATATTTTCTCATGGTTATGATGCACGAAACTCATTAAGGGGAGACTACTATGAGTTTTAAAAGTCGTGGGTTATTGGAGTGAGACTTTTCATACGTTGAAGATCGATTATGTAGATCTGAAAACGAATAATTAGTGCAAAAAAAATTTTTCTCTTATTCGTTTGCCCGAAAACGCTTAAAATGCTAAAAATAGTCCAGGGCCTCTAATTTTTGAGCTACTAAAGATTTTGTTTTTTCAAAATTTTCGGAAAAATGTGTGGATCAACAATTATGAGCCAGTTTTTTGGAATCCGACTCCTACACAGCTGATTTCGTTTTTTTTTCATACAGAAAAATTCACTCGAAAAAACTAGCTCGTAATTGTTATTCCATATATTTTTCCGAAAATTTTGAGAAAAAAAAATCTTCCTCCGGTGAGCTATCTCCTTTAGATTGGCAGATATTCCTTGAAAATTCAGCTAAGGGCTAAGTCGACTTGAATCGTTTTGCCGATTTGTTACTGATTAGTTTCTCTTTCTTTTTATTTACTTCGACATATGTAGGTTTTTTAGATTCCAGGAAATGGAGAAAATTGCCAGGTGTCTTCCCTGCATTTATGAGTGCATGAAATTTGAAAAATGAAAGAAAAATTGCTGAATAACCCTCGAAAAATCCCCACATTTTCATTCATCATTTTCATGGAACTTCCTTGAAACTTGTGAATTTCAATATTTTCCTTTTTCGCAAATGGCTTAAATTGGTTCTTCTGTTTTCTTACTTCAACATATGTAAGTACAAAATTCTAGAGAACTGAGAAAAATTTGTTTTTTCTACGTCTCATTCTCATGCATTTGTGCATGCATGAAATTTAAAAAATGATAAAAAATTGCTGAATCTGCATTTCTCTAGGTAAAGCGTAACTCTAGAACAAGATTTCCAGAAAAAAAACTACTTATTCCTGAAACCAAACAAGAATGCAACAATACCATCTTTTCTACGTAAAACCGATCAGAACACTTGAAAAATCCCCGGAAAAGGTCATCGACCGGGTTTACAGTTATCTTGGGCCGCCTCGGTCCCTCGAAAACCGACGGCGCTGAAAATGAAAAGTAATAGTAACCAAAGCCAAATAAAAGACGAAGATGAATCCACCAGAAGGTGAGTGACGAGATACCCTGACCACCAAGGTCACCACAGGAGCTCTTCCCTGAATTTCTCAATATAAAAAGGTACTTCGAATGAAAAAGAACCGCAACAAAACAGAACCCTAGATTAAGGTGTGAAGTAGATGCTGTATTCCAATATCAATATCAGACTTATAAATTATATTCAATGAATTAATATAATTATTGTTACCATCGTACAAAAAATATCACAAAATGATATCGGAATGTTCGTGTACCGACTTTTGCATTAAAATTCTTGGAAAAGAACAACTAAAAATAGTGAAAATTCGACCAAAAAAAATGATTTTCTATTCACACTATTGTATTGTATTGTTTACTAGACTTAATGCACCTTTTATTTGTCTAACGCTCACTGAAAAATTCATTAGAGTCATTTTAGTTTCGAGTAACTCGAAATCCTTTGGGTTTTCTTTCTTCTCTGATCCAGTGAAAAATACCAATAGTTGGATACATTTTCAAGATTAATTTTTGTTTGTGGAAATCATCATACAGGAGGTAAACATTTGAATCGTTGTTCACTATGAATTGAATTACTCGTTTGTTTCACTGAGAAATAAATTTTTTGCTTCTGATCTCAAGTGATTAATTGCACTGATGGAAAGGATTAGTTATTGTTAACAAATGGATTTGGTTGAAGCGTAGAATCTATTCGGTCTCACCAAATGTTCATTCGTTAATCGTTGCATATACAAATGCATATTTGAGGAGGCTTGTTCGACTCGACTTTCACCTTTCAAATGAACCATTCGTTAAATATTAACGAATATTTATTTGGTCATATTGAACTCTACCATTCGTTAATAGTTAACGAATCTCGTTTGGAATAAATGAATCATTCTATCAGTGTGGAAACTCGAAGTTGAAGAAATAAAATGTAATAATCAAATAAAATGTTGGGATTAATTATTCCCGATTGAATTTTTAATTCAAGAACCATCAGTATGCGAATTTTAAATGTTGTCAGTTCTCCTGGAAATTGAATAAAATTGAATTTTCAAATTCGTCGCGAATATCGAATATTAAATTCCATTAAATTTTTAATCGATTCATCATTTAGACAAATCTCTTAGACCTAAATTTAGACCTGAGAAAAAACGCACAAAATAAGTTATGGAAGTTTTATAAATAGCATATTTAGTCGTATAATTTATCGTAATATTTACACGGAGAGAAATTTTTTAGAAAAATTCTAGTGCTAGCACGGGAAAAGAGGCGCAAGGTGACGGCCAGGAAAAATTCCAATGTCGGCACTAGAAATTTTATTGGAGATACGGAAATTTTTCCTCGTATTTCTGTGAAAATTTCACCGAAATCCTCGGAAATTTTGCCAGAAATACCAAGAAATTTTACCTTAACAGCACTAGAATTTTCCACAGCCGGTGAATTGTAATTTTTTCCAGTACTCGTACTAGAACTTTTCTAGAAAATTCTCTCCGTGTATTTTAAATAATACTTTCTGTCGTGACTGTTCCATTAAACTTTGTATATTAATATTTTCATTTATAAAACTTCATTTACGTATTAATTTAATTCTGCAATTGGCCATGTGTTGTTGGGTCTTTATGAAATGAAATGAACTGAATTTTCTCAATTTCCAATAATTTTCATTGTCACATAAACCTAAAAATCGAAATTTAACTAGATAATCAAAAAATCAGTTGATTCCTCAACAGCGTCTCTCAATAACATCATAAAATCTCCTATAAATCAGTCGTCCTTGATAACTTCAACTTCTTCCTCTTGAAATTTCAAGACGATCCCCCAACCCTGCAGTAAAACCCACCTCTTCAGATCATAATTCACTCATCGCCATCTCCCCCCACATTAACTCGTCATAACCAATGTAATTGGTGACTGAGGTTTGCCACCTCGGGCAGCGTCACTCCTTTCCAATTAACTCATAGCGNGGGGGGGGGGGGGGGGGGGGGGGGGGGGGGGGGGGGGGGGGGGGGGGGGGGGGGGGGGGGGGGGGGGGGGGGGGGGGGGGGGGGGGGGGGGGGGGGGGGGGGGGGGGGGGGGGGGGGGGGGGGGGGGGGGGGGGGCATGAAAAGGCTCGAGAAAAAAGCCCACCAAAAAGACGAAAAAAAAATGGAGAAAATGAAGATGAGGTTCGTTCACCCCGAGCGGGAGGGGTAACCGATCGATAAAATTCTCCAATCATCGCTTCCGAGAAGCAAATTTCACCCGGAGGGCAAAATTGCTGGGCATCTAATATTGTCCCCGGGGGCAATCAGTGTCACTCCATGACCATTATCTTATGTCGTTGAATGTTTACAAAGTGTTTTACAAAACCCAAAAGAGAGAAATTCAACTGCCTCCTATTCAGATTGAAGACGATGAGAATATATTTTTTTTAATCCCCCGATGAATGATACGTTGCAGCAACAACGTATGAGTAGGAACGATAATGGTCGTTCAACTCGATGGAGAAGAGGAGAAAAAAAATATGAAACAAGGATGGATGTAAATCGACCGCGTGGCTACTGGACGCGTAAACCGTCAGCCGAACGTGTACCACCGATCGCGGGAGGTCAATGCACCGATAAATTCCCTGATTGTCCATTCGATCGTCAGAGTTTAGAGGAGAAAAGAGAGAGAAAATAATGAAAATGCGGCGTTTGATAGTGGGAAAAATTGAGGAGAGGGTTTACTTGAGGATAGTGTAAATAGAGAGAATACGAGAGTAAAGTCCCGGTTGTGTGAGTCATTGATACACCGGTNGGGGGGGGGGGGGGGGGGGGGGGGGGGGGGGGGGGGGGGGGGGGGGGGGGGGGGGGGGGGGGGGGGGGGGGGGGGGGGGGGGGGGGGGGGGGGCAACATCGACGAGACAATGAAGTTGAGTTATATAACATTGTTGTGAATAACGTGTTTAGGTAATTTCGCTATTGTCTGGGGATAAAATTGAATTGCTCGTTTTAATGGGATTTTTTTTCGGGGTTATTAACGTCATGGGGATTGTGGGGGTAATTGTTGGAGGAACTGGCACTCGTGGCGGGGATATTATGGGGATTTTTTGGGTAATTGGGATTTTTATGGTTTTGTTTGTTTTTGGGAGAGTGAAGGGGAGCATTCTGGGAAAGTGGAGATTGAATGGGTTGAATTTGATTAGGGTTGGACTGAGGAAAAAATGTAATTCTGGAAATTAAATTTGTTTCAGGCATTTTCGAATTGATTACTCCCTAAGATTAAGTCTAAGATTCATTTACTCATGTTTCAAATGTATGTTAAAATATTTCTGAAATTATTCGTTAATAGTTTTTTTGTTATTAGAAGAATGTTACCTGATACCTTGACTCGATCAACGTTAAATTAATCTCAAATTAATCCTGAACATCCTCCCCCTTCAACGATCCAAGTTTAAGAACGCAAATCTCCACAATTTAATTTTGCCCCTCAAATAAATAGGTGTTTGTTAATCAATTTCTCGGATTTTCTTCTAAAATTGAGTAAACCGTGTTTTATTCTAAGAAAAATGCATTTTAGAACCATAAGGTTTTTAGAACGAGTAAATTCGTTCAAAAACTATAAACTTTTCTCTTGTGCGAAACGTCATATGATAATTTCTCCTCAAAGCACCCATTACACAGATAAAAAAACGACGAAAATTCAAAAAAAATCTCCCGAATTGAAATTCAAAACTGTTTCCCAATCACCAGCATCTCATTTCCATAATGATTCATTTGAAAACAAAATGTCAAAACACTGTAAAATAAAGTAATGAAATATTTTGCAACATTGCACTATTTTAAATTACATTATATTAATCCGATAAAATTTTCCATCTCTGATTTTTAATCTTCGCTATTTTTTTTTATGTATTCTATCAAAATGTGAAGATAGAAATTGAATTGATGGGTTTTATTCCATTATTTGAAAAAATATATCAATTTTAAAACTTTCCGGAGACATTCAAAAATCAAAATTTTTATTTTCTTGCTGATCATCTCTCCCTGCATTTTTCTCATGTCCTCTCAATGAAATCAGATCATGAAAACGAAAAATTTCATTTTCATGATCTGACTTCATTGAGAGAAATTATTATATTATACTGACATTATTTAACATAAATATCTCTTCATTTGAAAATGAGAAAAATTGTTCCCACAATTTGTATACTACAATGGGAATAGAATCCAGTAAATTTAATTTAATCTAACCACAAAGAAAAATTGGAAAGAAAACAATAAAATAAATTAATATAATATAACACAATCGCTAGTAGAATAATAACATGATAAAATATTTTTGTAGTAAATTTTATCCTCTTCAAAAAAAAACAATGACATTTTCTTCTCAAGCCACTCATTATTGCCATAATCGGCAAATTGTTTCAGCCACACATGAAAAATCCCTCCATGCGTCACCGAATATAATATCATCCACGACGTGTAAAAAAATCCCCGAAAATAAAGAGAGTGTGAAATGTTTGGTGAAGAGCAGTCTCGAAAGTACTCGAATGTTATATCCGCGTGGAGGTGGGTTATGTTCTCCCTCGTGCTGGTGCTTTAAATTCATGTCACCAAAAACTGGTAGTTGCACGCTCGCTCGAGCGTCGTTGCGCAATGGACATTTCGTGAAAGCTGACACTCCGTGCTCCTCAACATAAACACACGTACGCGAAAAAAAAAAAATTGGCCTCCACACAAGCGAAATTTTCATTTCACTGGCGAATGTATCCTCCGAAAAATTTCTCCACGTGACATAAAGATGATAAAATTTTTATGAAGAATACGTTTGGGTTGATTCATAAAAGCGGAGTTTATGGGCTGGATAAAGCCACTTGTGTATTTGCTCGTGGTTAGTGCGATATAAGGAGGTATAAAACTCTCCTTGGGCTATTTTATGGCTGAAGTTTTGAGGTGGAGGAGAGGACAATTGGGGAGACTCAGTTGCACGGGCAATTGCGCTGACATTGTGGTGGAAAGACACATATGTTGAAGTTTCTGGTTGTACGGGAGAAATTGTTTTACGAAATTGGACATTTCGTGGAATGTTTAGTAGTTGTTTGGAAAAAATTGTGAAATTTTGAATTTCACTGATGATTTTTGCAGCTCAATATTGAGCAATAGGAATGCCGTATTTGATGGTTTGCACTGAGGCGAGGGCTACATTTTTCAATAATTTTTCTTGTTATCTTGGATGGTGGTATGAACATGGCTATAACCCGCAAAAACGTCGAATATTGCATTTTGCAGATGAAATTCAAAATTATTCAAAATTATCAAGCGATGTTGGAGAAAAATGAAAAGAACATTTATCTAATTTTGCAAATCAGATGTCATTTTGCAAAAAGGTTGGAAAATGAATGTTGTTTTCATTTTTTCTCAACATCCCGTGATAATTTTGGATAATTAACGACAACGGAGATGAACCAGAACATAAATTTAAAATTTTAGAGCAGCAAGAATACAAGAATTTCGCATCTCACATGAATTTCCGACCAAAACATGAATATTCAGTACCAAAATGCGCTGAAGTTGAAATCAAATTGAAAATTCCAAAATACAGTTACCTGATTTTTTTTATTTCTATTAATTTCCACGGAATAAGTGAACTGAAGTTCACAAATTCTATGTTTTTAATACAATGTCGACTTTCCAACGGTGAAATTCTGTGAAATTCCAGTGGAATCTGGTCGAAATATCGTATCATTTCCGAGAAATTGCCGAGCAAAATGATTCGTTGTTTCGAGCTTTCAATACACAATGCTTCACTGTTATAGAACAATTGAAATTCCATAAGAAGTTTAGAATTCTATGAAAAAAACAATTCCCAAGATTTCTTGAATTATCATTTAAAATATGAATATTTACTACCAAATTACTGAAAGAAGTTATAATTCTTAGAAATTATTGCATAAATTTTCAAAATTCTGGTTCTTGAATACAAAAAACTTCCACAAGAAAAATAATTTACTTGAATCACATAAATAAGTTTATTTAAATAGTACGAAATAAAGTTTTTATTCAAAATTGAAAGAGAAAAATGCAATAATTATTAGGGAAGAATGAGGCGAAGTGCAACGAAATTGAAACATAATTCCGGATTTTCTTTCACGAAATCATGAAATTATTATCTTTCATAAAATAAAAAAACTCTTCATTTGAAATGAATAAGTTGTTCATCTAATTTTAACAAAGAAATAAATTATCAATTTGATACAATAAAATTCTTTCCTTTGAAACAAGTTAAAAATTCCAAACAAAGCTTTTTACCTGATTCAAATAAACCATTTCCCTGGGTGTGGATTTTTAAATTACGGATCATTTTCTTCTTGAATCGCTGATCTCCATCAAATTTCCTCTTCCCGTCTCCATCCTTAATAATTCTTTGAATTAAAAAAAAAATTGGGAATACATAAATAAAAACAGCATCATCATACCCTCACAACGCCGCCACCCGGGGTGCATAATGCGGCGACAAATGAAATTACACGTGTTTTCTCATTACATGAACACACGTAATCCCTTACGTCAGTCGTGCAACACAAATGCGCGATTACCCTTCCCCCTCAAAACGTGTTCGGAATATTTTTTTCAAGAGCAGCTTGGAAAAACTGTCATAATTCACTGGCATTGGGAAAGTTCTGTTGTGCGCCATCTGAGACTCATTCCGCGTTTATTACAACAGGATTAGCCCCTCAACTACCGTGTCCCTCCACTCTGTTTGTTTACCTTTTGTGCCTGCCCCTCAATTGGAGTGCCAATGGGGGAGGTTTGTGTACCTGAAAAACCAGCAATTCCGTCCATTCATCCGTCCCCCCCCGAGTCTCTCAGTCAGAAGAAACGGGCACCGGTCTCGTCTAGTCATAAATTAAATTCCCCCCTCCTCTCTCGCCTAACCCGTTATATTCCGGATTTTCCCGTTGAAAATTTCACGGAAACGCAATTGTGGATGAAAGAGTAGGCGTCTGGAGTAATTTACAAGGGGATTCACCGGCATTTTTCGTTTGTAGAAAAAAAAGCTACACGATTTTTTCGATTGCTTTTTCGTCGCTGCGGAATGACAGGAATTTGCCAGAAAATTCACGCGTTTTTTTTTGCATGTGCAAACAGGGGGAATGCATGGGTCCCAGTGGTAGGTATCACATGACTTTTTCTCGTAAATTCCGGATACACTAAACCGAGAGCAATTCGTCTCGTAGAACTCGGGGATTACAGGAGTTGAATTTTTTCATTTCTGAGGGACAAATTTTGATGTAAAAGAGAGAACCGGTGAGTTCTATTTTTTTATTGGAGATGAAATGGATAGGGGGATATATTTGTTTACTAGAGTGGTAATTTATTTTTTTATTTTTTCAATCTAGTTTATTTAAGGGCGCTATAGAACAGCTAAAGAGAATATTTTCTTAATTTCATTTACATTTGCATTTACATTAGTTTGATTTGATCTCATAAATATTTAAGCATCCTGGTTGTCCTAAAAAACTTTATGGTTTTCTCACATCCTTCTAGAGTGTTCAACAGTTTCTTCCAATCTGTTGGTAGTGATGTTTCCTTCCTTTCGGGTTGAAATTCTGGGCATTCCATCAGAAGGTGAGCCACCGTATTAGGTGGTTACGAGGGCTCAAGTAATTTTATTCAGATTATTTTGAGAATATTCCTGCCTTCCACAAGTAAAAAAGCAAATTATCTGCACCGACGACGATTTTTTTTTTCTATAATTTTCCCTGAACATGTTAATTTTAGAGCTCTTCGTGGAATAGTAACACAACGTTTTCAGTCATTCAAAAACTCCAGAATGGGTTCACAGAATATTTTGCAAGAGTTTTGGGAACTACTAGACCCAATAAAGAATGTCAGTAAATTTGTTTTTAGGAGATTTTCAAACATTTTTTCCTGAACTTCTTAATTCCAGAGATTTTTGTGGACTAACGAATACAAAATTTTCTCCCAAACCACTGAGTTTATGAGAAAAGGCCTTGGAAATATATTTTCAGAGACTTTTATTCCCGACAAAAACAGTTTCTTTCGAAATGAAAATTCAAGTCGATTGTAACTATTGGCTAGTTTTCAATTAATATCTTGAAATCCAAGGAAGATGAAAAAAATTTTGTTAATATCTTTTTTGTAGCCCTCAATTCACTCTATAAAAACTGGTATTATGAAAATTTCGTTATCTCCCTTAGATTCGGAGATATTCTTGGAAAATTCAGCTAAGGGCTAAATCGAATTAAACCGTTTTACCGCTTCGTTACTTATATATTTCTCTAAATCCATTAGTTTTGGAGATACTCATGAAATAGTAGATGCGGAAACCTTGAAGTCTCTAGAAAATTCAAGCTAAAGGTTCTGATTATTTTATAAATATCTCAAAAACTGTTAAATTTATCAAAAATTTTTAAAAATATTCCTCATTAAGAAATTAATTTCCCACGAAGAAGATTGTTTATTTTTCACTAGATTCATTAGCTTGGCAGATATTCCTAAAATAGTGGATGAACAATTTTGGAAGTAAATTAAAAAAAATTACTGTCGAGTCCATAAAAAAAGGGACCTTTTCCGTAAACTCTACGAGCTCTACTTTCTCAACTCACGAAACTCTACATCATCAACTCATTCCTCCGTCTTGATCTCTAGAGATAGACGCCATCCTCCCACACAATCACAAAAGACGAATATTGACCGAATAAAATCGCACAATATGAAAATTGGTAACCCACGGATTTACGTGGAGACACGAGGAACCAGTCTCGCCGTGTACAGAGTGGCCTTAGCGGGAGAAATCGAAATTAACGAGAAGCAGCTGTCGTGATTTCACCGGATACTCGGACCATGCAGAGCGGCAAAAACCGGCGCAAAAAAAAAATTACTCCAGCTTCCTAAAAATTCTCCCCAGGAAAATCCAATTCTCTACGAACTATTCGCTCACTGGGTTGCACTTCTTAATTAAAGCATCGTATAAATGAATATCTACCCTCTTTAAAAAAAATAATGCAACGTTTTTTGTCAGCAATCTATTCCACCATGCTTGACTTAGGATTAATTCCACCCGAAAAAAATTGAATACCTTATATATATTAAGAAAGATATATTTTTTTTAATTATAAAAGAATTAAAATTCATGGTACGACCCTTTGAACTATTATAAAATGCACATACAATATCGTATGACCTTTCAATTCCTTCTCCAAAAATTAATCACGCTTAAAAAGCATATAAATCATAAATGAATGATATATGATTAAAATCATCATCACCATAATTTTAAACAAATCCCTCACTTCCAGTTAATTAAGCTCTTGAAAACTTATACAAATTGAAAGAAAAATATAAAAATCACCTTCAAAGTCAAGGCTTTCCTTCGAATTGGAATATTTAATATCAAATACAATCGATTGAAAATGAAAACAAATAATGAGAAAATGGGAAAAGTTGACTCGAGAATAAAAAATATTTTTATATGCTTGTTTTTTTATTTGTAAATATCATAAATATAGATGTGAGATTGAATCAAAATTAGTAGACGAAAACCTGATACACTATTATGATTTAAAATCATCATCGTCACATTTTAACCAAATCCCTCACTTCTAATTAATAAAACCCTTAAACAACAATACAAATTAAAAGAAAAATATCAAAATCATCTTCAACATCAAGTCTTTCCTTTGAAGTACAATAATTAATATCAAATACAATTTATTGAGAATAAAAACAAATGATGAAAAAATGGGAAAAGTTGACTGAAGGATAAAAAATATTTTGATATGCCTGTTTTTTTAATTGGCAAATACCATAAATATATACGTGTCGTTCTACAAAACGACATTGACCAAAGGGAGCGAAATGGAATGAGACAGCGACTGAGCTTTTACATAAGACGATTACCAAGAATGTTAACTTGATGGGGAACAGTCAGTCTCGGGATAATTGACGAGAAATAGAGAGGGAGTTCGGGCACCTGGATACCAAGACGTATTCCTCATGGGCCTCTGGGACGACTCGCGGTCCAGATGAGAGAATAAAAGAAAGAGGGAAGATGTATATTTAGTTTGGCTGGAGCACTGCCAAACTCATCAACGAAAATGAAATCTAGGTCTCAGTGTACTGGCCTGCCCCACTCACACTGCCCCCGCGATTCCTTCCTGCATAGTGCAGACGATGCGTATCCTAATGTCTTGGGATTCGACATGTAAGGCTTACCAAGCCTTTCACAATTGTCTGTCTTTGAATCTCAAAAATTCAGTAGCGAAGTGGTAAAACGGTATAAGTCATTTTTTACTATTGACCAGTTTTCAATGAATATCTCGGAATCTAAGGGAGATATCAAAATTGTTGTTATAACCTTTTTTGTAGAGCCGATTAAGTGCTACAACAAATGTAACTACAAAAATTTCGCTATCGCCCTTAGATTCCGAGATATTGATTGAAAACTGGTCAATAGTCAAAATTGACTTATCTCCTTTTTTTCACTTCGCTAGTGAATTGAATTTTTATTTTTTGAGATTTTTATTTCTTTTTAATGGGGAATCATTCAAAAGAGTCTTCGACATTTTCTTCCAGAAGCATTTATTCTTGAGATGAATGCACGGAGAGAAAAATTTAATAAAAACTACTAGAAAAAAATGTAAAAATTACGTTTCGAAACGTAATCCACGAACGAAGTAAAATTCAATAAAAAGAGTGAGTCGGAACTGAAATTGTACGAATCGCCACGTAAATTCTAAGATTTGTTCCGTAAAAATTAACAATCCGTCTGATGACTCACCGTAGAAAACGTAGAATTAAATCACCAGCTTCATGAAAATTGTTGAACGTTCAAGAATTTTTTATTTTGGAGGCATAATAAGTTGAGAAGTTTCTGTAAGATTTTACTTCTTCGGGAAAAATTACGTGACAATTTCGTACTTTGTTCGGTGATGAACCTGAAAGTTCACTGAACGTTTCAGATTACTTCTCTTCTATTCCTATCAAAATTGGCGGAAAACGATTCCCGATTGCCGATTACGTGAATTATTGCGTAACAATAACTGAATATTTCTCTCCGTGTGCAAAACTATCAAAAACTGAGAATTCAATAAAGAAATTCTCTTTCAAAAAAATAGAATTTACAAATTTAGTTCAGATAACGATTCAATTTTCTAATAAGAGCATGCAAAACGTGTCGAACATTTATCTAAACGAAGAACTGTTTAACTATTGCAAACATTTTATAAATTATTCTACAAAATGGAAAGTAAATGAAGGAATAGTCATTGTGATGAAATGAAAAATTCATGTAATTCAACGGAAAATAGAAATGCCACTGAAATTTCTGATGTGAATCGATTGAAAAGTTCATTCAACCATATCGGAATGCACAGAATTCGGTCGTTTAGAATTTTTGTTTTGATTGATTACGGTGTTATCTAAAAATATTGCCCAGCATTTTCTTCAATCAATAAATTCACATTAATTCTCGAATCAAATACACAACTATCGAAGATTAAAAGTTCAATTAAGAAGTTATCTATCTAAACACTAAATAGCTTCGGAATTAATTCCAACAACCATTCAATTTTGTGAAAACACATTAAACATATGTCGAAAATTTGGGAAAACAAAGATTTGTTGAACAATTTTTAGTATTTCAGAAATTGAAAAATCATTCTAAAAACCGTAGATTGAATGGAGGAAGGGCCTTCATAATAAAACCAAAAAATCATGTAATTCAATTGAAAATAGAAATGCGACTGAAATTTCTGATGTAAATCGATTGAACATTTCACTTAACGATTTCGGAATGTGCAGAATTGAATTTCAGTTTTTTCCAATTCTTGTTTCTCTTTAATATTGCGTTATCTAAAAAATTCTGTCCAACATTGTCTTCTGAATCTATTAATTCCCGAATCAAATACACAACTATCAAAAGTTCAATTAAGAAATAATCATTCTAAAACGTAAATAGCTTCGGAATTAATTCCAACAACGATTTAACTTTGCCACAAAACTTAAAAAATACATCGAAAATTTGAGTAAACAAAGATTTGTTTAATAATTTTTAGTATGTCATAAATTATCTAAAAAACGTAGATTGAATAGAAGAAAAATCTTCATAATAAAACCAAAAAATCGTGTAATTCACCTGAAAATAGAAATCCGACTGAAATTTGATATAAATCGATTGAACAGTTTAACAATTTCGGAATGTGCAGAATTGAATTTCAGTTTTTTCCAATTCTTGTTTCTCTTTAATATTGCGTTATCTAAAATATTCTGTCCAACATTGTCTTCTGAATCTATTAATTCCCGAATCAAATACACAACTATCAAAAGTTCAATTAAGAAATACTATCCCTAAAAATAAATAGCTTCGGAATTAATTCCAACAACAACTTGACTTTGTCAAAAGAAATACCAAAAATATGTCGAACATGTGGGTAGACAAAGATTTGTTCAACAATTTTAACTATTTCATAAATTATTCCTTCTCTCCTGTATCCATTTAATACCGCGTTATCTAAAATATATTGTTCAACATTTTCTTCTGAGTCGATGAATTCTCAAGGTAAATACACAACTATGGCCATCAGAACTGAGACATTCGGATTCGGATCTAATGTTTTTCTACCACTTTCTTAATACCTGGCTGAAGGCCCTCGGGTGATGGCCAGTTGCAAGCTCTCGGGCTTGCAACGAATTCCGTTAAAAATAAAATAATACTAGCTATGCAAAAATGTAGATGAAATAAAGGAAAACTCTTCACAATCAAATGAAAAACTCATGTACTTCAACTGAAAATAGAAATGCGACTGAAATTCCTGATGTGAATCGACTGAACAACTCATTCAACCATTTCGGAATGTTTCTCTTAAATATTCAACAGCAAAAGTTCTGACATGTGCACCTGAAACATGAAACCCCTCAAAAATATCTCCAACAATTTTCACCTGATTGATTGAGTAAACACTGTACTCTCGCACTTTATTATTACCCGTGACAACAAACAACGCGGGCTCCTTATCGCGCTAGTATCACTGGCTATCGTAATCGTTGACATTACTAACAACTACTGGGTTATATGGGCCACTGGAAATTACCCCACCGCTCTACAAAACCCGTCATTATTATTATTTTTTCAACAATGATGTGCCTGTGTAGGTGTAATGAATTTCACCGGGTGTTTTTGAATGATTAATTAATATTATTGACAGTTATTGTGATGCATTGTCGGAGGTTTGGATGCACGTATCAGTCTAGTCGTAAATTATATATCGTGTAGCGTTTGGATTCACGGTAATCTCGCAGCTGTGCATATTATTATTACTGCGACACCTGCGGTTCGGACTCGACTAATCTTGATGGTGAGATCGATCTCTATTTTTTCATTAATCAATTCTTCCGACGCAAATTAGGAAAAGCAAACTAATAATGCATTCGGTTAATCAGAGTTTATTACCAGTATTTGCATGTTGCTAAATGTGTATAGTGATGAAAAACCATTTTTTGAAGATTGAATTTATCATAAAAAATGTTTTTTCATCACTTGTGCGTAAAATGAAATTTTACGCACATTCTGCGTGCGGAAAATCATGCGTTTCACACATTGCGATGATAAATAGAGTTTGACACACCTCTGACGGGTCCAAAAACACTTTCACGCACTCGTATTGAAATATATTAATATGGGTTTTCTCACCGGAAGCATTCGTTCACGAGATAAATACTCGACAAAAAATATAAATTTGAATTTTTTATGCTTCCTGATTGCGACACCTGCGGGTTGAACTGAACTAATCGTGATGGCGAGATCGAGCTTTATTTTTTAATTAGTTATCAATTATCAATTCTTCTGACGCAAACGACAAATACATTAAACAAATTAAAATTTACTATAGCTTCTCCCATGTTGATAAATATTGAATTATCTCAATAATGAGGGGATTTAGACAAAGTGTTATACGAACCATTTTTTCGGTAATTAAATTCTTTATAAAAAATTGTATATGAAGTTTTTTCCTAGGTCCATATGTTTAGGAAATAAATACACAAAAACTACAAGAAAAATTGGACTACAGAACATTCGAACATTTCTTGTTGAATATTGAATAATTTCGATAACGACTGTTTTTAAATAAAAATATTAACAGATATTTTTTGTTGGAAATTCAACTCTTTATAAAAAACATACTGTGATTTTTTTCTCTGGAAATATTCCTTCACAAAATAAATACTCGATGAAAAATCTCGAAGTTGAATTCTTTATATTTCATTACTGCAATACCTGTGGTTTCAACTGGACTAATCTTGATGGTGAGATCGATCTCTATTTATTAATTAATCATCAATTCCTCAGACGCTAATTAGGAAAAGCGAACTACTAATGCATTCAATGAATTAGACTTTATTTTTGCTTCTCGCACGTTGATAAATGTTGAATTACCTCATTAATGGATGAATTTAGGCTAATCTGTTTATTCGATTTTTTTTTTAATTAAATTCTTCATAAAAAATGTTTCTTGAAATTTTTTGCTGGGCCTACATGCTTCGTAGCCGTGAAAATTTTGAAAATTCAGGCAACAACTTTTCTGAATTCTCAATTTGTTGAAAATTGACTTGTACATGATGTTCAGTTTTCACCACGAGTTTGAAAATTGAAGCTTTCATTGAAAAATCACTGATTATTCAACATGAAAAACCCTATTTTCTCGAATTTTCAAGACGAATGAGAAATTTAGTGAGCGCTTTCATTTGAAAATGAATCCAACCTCACAAAATCGAAAATTCAGATGGCTCTATGACTTCAATTTCAAGAAATGTCCAACAGTGAAGAAGAATAAATTAATTACGTATTTCCTCGTAACAATTTTCTCATCGATGCACCAGAGGCCATCACAGCTTCCTCCAAAAAAGTCTCACAATACCGAAACGAAAATTAATGGACCCATTAAGATGATTTATACCACAATAATCCCCCCACAACACGACTAACTCCGTTGTCTCACCCGATGGGAAAATACCAATCCCCTGAAGGTCACCATCAAACTATAAAACCATAATTTTTTCCAATGCCCCCTGCATTACAGCACGTTGCGATATTTTATTACGTTGTAATTCACGAAAATCCGTGATCACGAAATCAACGATCGAGCGTTGGAAAAAAAGCAACCATGACAAAGCGACGCTTTACGCAATCCCCCGTTTTTTTGCCTCCAGTACAGGTGAATATATTTCCTACAGACTACACCGACTGTTGCCGGGCGCACACGCGCAATTTTTCTCGTACCCCTATGCAGGTGCACGCTCTCTTTCATGCCGTCCACCTTAATTCAAAAAAAGTCCCCTCTCACTCTTGCAAATATACCGTAATGATACGTAGACGCGTGCGTCAGACAAACGTTGCAACTAGTCTCCATCCAAATGGAAGGAATATAACGCAATAGGGTTCTGCTTGTAGTTGTTCTAACGCGTTTCCTCTCTTGGGAAATTGCGACTTGTGTTTATCGGAGGAATACAAAAGCCCTTGAAACAACAACTGGTGTTTTTTTTTTGGTTAGCGAAGAGAAATTCAATGGGCCATTAGGAAGTTATTTGTGTTTGCAATGTTTTCAGTGTTGTGGCATCATCAGAAAAGCAAACAATCCATGGGATTTCATCTCCTGAAATTATTTAGAAGATGAAAATAACATTTGAATGGCGAAAGACTCGCAAAATCAATGGATGATGCAGATAATGGCAATTTTTACACAGTTACACTTCCAGAAAAAAATTAAAGTATTTAAATATCTGTATTGTATGATTGAAGGAATAAAAGTATTCTTATTTTTATTTTATTTATTTAGCTTTTAAAACAACTAGCGTTTTTTTGCTCGGTGAAGGGAAATTCCATGGGCCATTAGGAAGTTATTTGTGTTTGCAATGTTTTCAGTGTTGTGGCATCATCAGAAAAGCAAACCATTCATGGGATTTCATCTCCTGAAATTATTTAGAAGATGAAAATAACATTTGAATGGCGAAAGACTCGCAAAATCAATGGATGTGGCAGATAATGGCAATTTTTACACAGTTACACTTCCAGAAAAAAATTGAAGTATTTAAATATCTGTAAAGTATTGTATGATTGAAGGAATAAAAGTATTCTTATTTTTATTTTATTTATTTAGCTTTTAAAACAACTAGTGTTTTTTTGCTCGGTGAAGGGAAATTCGATGGGCCTCTGGGAAGTTATTTGCTTTTCATCTTCTGAAATTATTTAGAAAATGAAACAATCGTTTGAGTTGAGAAAAGTTCGTAACATCAACGGACAATGCAAGCAATGATTTTTTTTACGCATTCAAACCTTCAGAAAAAACTTGGAGGATTTGAATATTTTTTAAATATGGAAAATAAAATAATGAATAAGAATAAAAGAAATTGTTTAAACATTCAGAAAAAAATTCAAAAGTACTTGAATACTCAAACATATTGAAATGATAGAAAATTTTCATTCCAAAAATATCTTTATTTGGATTTGACGAATCAATAAATGATTAATAAATTATAAAATTCTGGAATTTTACTCCTTCTGAAGTTCACTTCACGACTACAATGAAATAATAACTTCCTAATGTTTTTGCTAATTAAATCCTGGAAAAAATCAAGAGTCTCCTTGTCACAATTTTTCCTCAATAACCAACTTGTTTCATCTAATCAACAAAAAAAACGTACTCCGTCAGCTAAAAATGTTTGAATTATCGGAAGTAAATAATCGAGTACTTCACCCTGTTTTTGCCAATTAAGATAATCATTTTCGTCTCATTAACTTTTTCTCAGTTGCAGTTTTTTCACAACATTCCACTATTAATCTCCGACATTCGAAAACAAGTCGGAGTTTGTCTCCTTAATTGTTCAATTGTGAATATTCCCTAAAATATCCAATTGAACACCTGAACGTAAACAATTCCCATCTCATTATCACTTCAAAACAATAAAACCCCCCCCCCCCCTCAATTAAAAAAATTACGCAACGCCGGGGCCCGCGACAAAGCAGTTTCAATTGACCATAATATATCGTTTTTTACGATTGAATTAAAAGGGACTCCCGGAAAGTGATTTGGTCCCCGGCGGCGGAGAAAGCCAGCGTCTCTGGGTGCCCTGACAGATGGTCAAGTCACTCCAGCAGTGGTTCCTGTACCACTGGCATTGCTTTAGACACACATCGCCACAGGCCTCGTGCAGAATTATCGATCAACTCAAAGATCAGTCGTAACATGTCAAAATTAATCGATCCATCAGTGCTCATTAGCCCCGAAAAATCGAGTGTTCCTGTATTAAAAAATATATGAAACATTATCGGTCAGCAATCTATTCCGCTAAACCGTTTCTAGACTTGGGAATATTTCAAATTTATTTGACACCGAGGGAAAAATTTGTTCTGCCGAAAAATCATCAGGGATAGCCATATCCATAAATTATAATTACCGGTAAATTATTAAGTAGTCATTTCCTTAATATCACTCATAAATTTCAGTTATTGAGGCTATCATCAATTTAAATATTCAAATTCCGAATTATTTATTAATCAGTAATTTAGTTAGAAAGATTGACGATTCTTTGGAAACTAATCAATAAATCAACAAATAATAATAAATAATGAATTGATAAATTAATAAATTAATTAAAATTGATGTGGTGTTGGATCAATTTAGTTGTGAACAAAAAGGAAACTTTACACCAAAACATAATAATTTTCTCAGTAGTAATTATTCTCGCCATGGAGTTCTCCCAGATGAAATGATTCTCGTGCAATAGATAATATTTTTTTTACCTGCCAACGGTTTCAATTCTTCTAGGGATATTTTTGATGATCGCGACCAAAATTTCTTCAAAATTTACTTTTATCTTAGTTTTTAAAAAAAGATATCCATAAATGAATAGTTGAATAAACGAAAAATTTGTATTTTTTAAAATAAATAATTATTACTTATAATAACAAACATTTTTCAATTATTTAATTTAAAAAATTTAGACATTGAATTAAAAAAGAAAATAGATCAATAACAATAGTAATAATAATAATAAATATTTCTTTTTTTTTTTAATATAAAAATTGTGAGCAAGAAATTCATGTGTTTACCGAAAAAGATTGAAATTTTTCCCAAATTTAGACGTAATGAGAGCCAACGTTAACTCCTTTTTTGATGAATAAATAAATAAATAACAATTATAAATGATATTTATAATATAAACCATAAGACAAAAAAAATCGATTCCTCTTTCATTCATTTCATCGAAGCCGAATTGAGCAATCGCTTGGACATCACGATTATCCAATAGGAACCCCCCATTATTTGATCGATGACTTCGACCTATCGATCTCCCGAGTTATCTTGCTAAACCCAATCCCAGGCGCACGCTACGTGCCTACAGAGATAATTATATCTGTATTACATTGCATTGATATTATACCGAGGTATTCAGTTCCAGGTCTACTTCAACCGGAGATATTCAACTTCCATTTGTACAAATGGATTAATGGGAGTGATATCGTTGGATGGATCTAAGAAATACGATTACCTCGAGTGTATGGACTACCTGGGTTTCGGGGGGTGGACAAAAAAAAATGAGAGAGTATCGAACTTCCTGTTGGAGATGGTTCATACTCACTGACAACGCCCTCGCCGGTTTATTTTTTTTACAATACCTGGGGGTGGCAGTTCGTTTTTGTTGATGCAGGATGTGAAATCTAAGCTTACCTGGAAGAATGAAAAAAAAGAAAATTATTGGAAACAATTTTTTATACATTTTGAATTGGTGAAATTATTTTCTACAATTAAGGATATAGTACCTAGTACTTTGGATATTTTTTCTCCAGTAAAATGATTCTCTACTTTTGTAGTCGCACATCAGAGCTTTCATTTAAATCCAAAATTACCCTAATTTTTCGGATATTTTACAATTATTTTATTATTTAAATTTTGCAGGTCTGAGTTTCAATCTCGATATTGCACCGTTAGAAAACATTTTGAAAATGTGAAAACAAATTAGCAAGTTTACCTTTCGCATTTTCTCAACATTTTTTGAATAACTGATAAACAACCAATTTTCCACCATAACAATAATTTGTTTGAAATCATAACAAATTTGTTGATATTCAGAATTTTACCAGAAATCGATTTCATGTCTAAAAAAAAGTTTTTGAAAGTTTAAACAATTTCAATAATTTATTTATAAACAACGAATGTTTAAAATAATAATTCGGGGAAAAATGTAATTTTAATAGCACTGAATATTCACGAGCTATTTCAAATTTTTCTCAGGCAATTTAATTGACAAATTTGATGATTGCAAATGGTTGAATCTCCAGTGTTGTCTGTACTGAACTATAAAAAATATTTGGATACCCTAAAAATTTGTTTAAAATTAAATTGATAAATCTTTTTTTTTTTTACTTCATAATTCAGTTTTCAGCAAGAACGATTAAGCATTCAGAAATATTCTCCATGAAAAAAAACATTGGTCCCCTCTCGTGGCGAAATAACATAAAAATAAATTTTACAGCTTCATAAAGAAAACCACCGAAATCTGTTCATAAAACAGCAATCAACTCCAAAATTACGAAACCCTTTAATCTCCCCTGAGATCTCCTCAACTTTGCATGGATGCATTTCCCCAAATGAAATGCCAGCCGAAATAATAATTTTACCCACTAAAAATTGAAATAAAAAAAAACCCAAAACATTACGTATAAGGACGCAGCAGTTGTTTCATTGCCACAAGTCTCGATCCTTTTATAGCATCAACACTCTCGCCTCGACGTACAAGGAAAAATAAAGGGTCGAAAGGAGGTAAACACCCCTCCGCCCGCAGCCGTAAACACGTAACGAGATTCGCGTTGTGATCCCACCGACCGCTTCAATGAAGCAAAATAAAAAAGAAACCGAATAAACACGAGAAAAAAATCATCGAGATGGAGAAAAAAAAATGGGATTTAAATTTGATAACAACAATAATCTACTCGTCCTTACTTCCAAATACGTACAATCCGACGTCGGGGCACTTTCCATCCTGACCCACATTGCCCCCTCTCTCTTCCCCATCTACTCCTCTCGGTGCCCATTGCACTCCTTAAAATCACTTTTACTTCCCCCAAAAATAATAACTCAACTAAACAGTGGAATGAAACCCAGAATAAGATCATTATACAATATTACAATTTTGGCAAATTTATTATGATTTTTTTTTATGGTTAATGACTCGAGAGTGGCAGACTGGACATTCGCGGTTTTTTTTTTATTCTCAAGGTATTTTTGCAAGCTTTAGATTAAGTACTGACTCATTCAAATCCCATCTTCATGTGGAAATTTATCGTAAATTGTATTGAGCGTTTACCAGTAATTTTTAAGAGAATGACATTAAATTTTATTTCCCGGAAAAATTCCCAACTCGCAGAAAGAATAAGAAAATTCTCCAATTTACTTGAATTTTCAACTAAAACATGAATATCCAGTCCCAATTACTGGGAATTTCCACTCATTTCCATTGAATAATTAAAATTTTGTTTTTTCAATTACGAAATTCCTTGAATTATAAGTCTATTGGAAATTGCAGTCAAAAATTTTCAACAATATACCTAATACAACTATCCAACTTCCTAAATTTCCTATTTGCAAATTATGCAAATTTAAAAAACAAAAAAAATAAAAAACGCGAATTTCACGCGCGCCTGATCCAGTTTACGAAAAGGAAGCACTTTTTTTCTCCATTCATTAAATTTCTCACCACAAAAAAAATACAATGGAGTGGTTATGTCAACAAGCTCTCAGAAAATCTCCCCAATTTTTCCTAATTATGGGAACCATTGCAGAATCCTACAAGCGTGCAAAGTCTCGTGCGCGCGCACCTTGAAGACCATTATCTTCCATCCATTTCGGCGAACCGGTATAACGTAAGAGCTCCGATTGTTGTCAGTGGCTTAGCTCAATGTTGCAATGGGAAGTCTCGTCTCGCAACCAAAACTCCCCGCTCACTGTTTACCCGAGGTTTATATTATTCAATCTGCAAATACATGGGCCAACCTACACACGTGCACGGTGCCAGTTGAGCGAGCGCGCGGGAATTCGATTTGTTTGGATTTCCGGCCGGGAAATGGATGGATAAAAAAAATAGTGACGATTGCAGAGTTGAAAGAAGTTCAGTGGAGATAATTCTAGAGTTGGAATTATGTCGACAATCGCTTCAATTAACTTTTGGATCGATTGTATCGCGGAGAAACGCCGTGGGGATGAATAAATGAAGTGGCAAGGGGTGGGGGAAGTTTTTTTCCCACGGTTGATAGTCACTGGATTGCGCCGGGCGACATGATTTTTTCACATCGATATTTCTGGTGTTTCCATGCACCCGGTGTCTTCGACCTGTCGACGAGGCTCGGGGTAACAGAGGTGTCTACATTACCGACTGTGCGCGGCTGACGATGATCCAACGGTCGGCAGTGCAGTTGCAGTCTTCTTGAGAATTGCCGAAGGCAGACGCCATCTGTGGGTGGTCGGGGGACTCGACCGGCCTTGCAAGGCTGCGGGCCAACGAACTCTTGGCCTACTGCCGTGCCATGCAACGCTACCGATGCGCACGGAAGAAGGGGGAGGACAGAAATACATGGGCGAGGGGTTGACGGAGATTTATTGTAAAAACACCATCGGGGTTGATGTGGGGGACTAAAGGGGTTTGGGGGTTCATTGAGAACCAACTGAGTGGGTAATTGTATCGGTTGGATAATGCATTCCCGTACTGTGGAACAATGACTTCCATTATAAAATTATGTAAACATTTTGCAGAATTTTCTTGCTCTTCTCAATTACAGTCTTGAGGAAGAAGATAAGTTTGAAAATGTCATTTTGATTATTTCGCGAATATCTCGGTAATGAATAGATTTAAAAAAAAAAGTCAGAATAGCTTTTTTATGGAGAATTTCATAGGCTACAAAAGGTTTTTAAAATATTTTTTTGTAAACCTTGGGGTTTTCGAGATATTCGCGAATGATTCGCGGCATGAAAATATTTTATGAATCCATTTTTTTTTAATATTCATTTCAAAAGTAGGAAAAGATTCCTCGTTTGTCCTGTCAACACCTCGCATTTGAAGAATAGCAAATGCGAAACAAAAAAGTAGCGAAGCGCGTCAGAGGCGCTGGGGTCATTAAGGGTAGTGGGCCGATCTACAGTTGCAAATGCACTCGGAGTCCTACGTGCACATCAAGTACTTTTCATGTCTGATGCTCTCAGAAATGATGAAAGGAAATGAAAAAAAGACGTCCCTGTTTCCACTCTATTTTCTCTCTTTTTATCCATCGCTTTCACAGCTCCTTTTTTGGTTGATTATGCTGATACCTTCGTGGCGGGAAATGACGAGGCAAGTAATCCGACAGATGGGTAACAAAGAATTAATTGAGACTCGGAAATAGACTGTAATCGCCACGTGATTCGTACCCGTGAGAGGGGGGCAACTGGTGGGGCTTTGAGAAGCCCTTACTTCAGTTATTTTCGAGGGTTAATCTTGTTAGGTTCAGAATCATCTCGAGGACGGAACTTCGAAGGGTAAAAATAAAACATTGATAGTCTACAGCCTTTAAAATGTAACTAAAACGGTGGGCAGATTTTTTTCCTATTAAACAGTTCCCGGAATTTTTTCCCCTGGAAATTTTTACCTCTCAGTAATTTTTTCGATGTAGAGTTTTTTCCCAATTTGTTTTCCCGTTGGAAAATTCTCCTCCAAAGACCGAAGAAAATGTTGATCGTTTTAAAGGTAATAAAATAATTTTTGCTAATTTTTTAATAATTTTTTACTGAATGTGGTTAATCTTGTTTTGTTGTAGATGTTTCACTTGAAGAGTTGAATTATATTTGAACGCAAATGACGTTTGTATCGTGCTGATTATATTGAAATTGATGGTTCACTTGAAGGAAAAACTGCATTTTGATTTCAGTTTTGTCCTGTTGTAGATTTTCTGTTTGAATAGTTGAATCATATTTTCAGAGAGAAAAAAATCTTTGAACCAATAAAACTGATGATTAAAAATTTATCAAAATTGTTGTGTTAATATCTCCGAACTGTTGCATGTGAAAATATGAACAGTAAGATGTATTATATTTACAAATTATTCCCCCAATTTGAAAAGACATTAAAGTTTATTTTCAAAAATTGAATGAAAAGTCATTAAAAACCTCAACATTTCGAAAAAAATGTCCTACAAAAAGACATTTGTTATAATCTATGAGATTCCCAACTAAAACTTTTCTTCATAAGTTCTTCGAACTTATAACCCCGAAAACCCCTTCACTCCGTCGTCTCATCATCAATTCCCAACTGCATAAAAAAACCCCTCCGTTTCCCATATCCACATGTTACCCCCATCCTCCCACATTTGTAAAGAGCACATGTTTCGATGAAGCACCGTTGCCCTCACGATTTATCCCTCCCCCAATCCCATACGTAGGATCCACACCAAGTACATCAGAATCGTGCTCGGCGTATCAATTCCATAAGTCACGGAAGCCCTTCTGGCCTCTCTCACAGTCCCAATGACCTTTCGCTAAAACACAGGTGTTCCCTCCCCCCCACAAATCGCCCCCAAACAATCTTCCCCCCCCCCCGACATTTGGCAAAATAAATAAACAGATGCCACAAATCCAGCTAAGAACAAGTGGGTGATTTTTTTTTCACTTAATACATCCCTTTTTGCCAGTAAATTAGCACATTGTTATCTGCTTTTTGCACTTTTTACGTCCATTTGTTTTTTTTCGACATTTTAGACCATATTTAGTGCCCCTTGCAAAACTGCGATTGAATTCTTGTCAAAACCCGACGAAAACTCGATTAAGTCGCGATTGAACTCTGATTAAACCTTGGTTGACTGTTTGAATAAAATAAGAAATTATTTTTTAATTAATTATTTGAATCAAATAAGAAATGATTTCACGCAATTTTCACGCAATTATTGGTTAACAGAATATTTCGAAATTTAATAGGACAATTTGATGGTTACTTTAATATTTAAAATTTTCCAGATTTATGTTAAACATTAACAGCTTCACAATTTAATAGTAATTATAATTGGTTGATGTACCTATCACTGATTCCAAAACTATGACAGATAACCCAATTCCGCCAACGCCATTCGAAAGCTGGATAATGTAGCTTCAATTTTTAATGCGTTCTAAAATTTTTCATGCATCAGAATTTATCGAATCTCAGTGATATTAAGCGCACGTCGGGCTTCGTAACAGAAAGGTCCGGTACGCGAGGGGTTAAATCGCCTTGAATGTCACTCTCCTAAAAATGACCAGTCGACAGTCCCCAAAATTTCTATTTCCCCAACAGTGTGCATTTGGAGCGAAAAAAACCGTGCCAAACATAATATCAATCCCCTTATACATCATACCGTTGACCAATTAAAACGGCGAAGTGTCGGCGCCCCGAGGCGTCATAAAATCCATTAAAAGCAGAGGGAAAGAATAATCACACGGACATTATCCCCTCGCCATAATGCCTCGTTATACCCTATAAAAGGTGCAAAAGTTACCCACTAGGTAACAGGAATGCGCAACGATGCAAAAAGGTGGAGGGGCGGAGAACGCGGGAGAGAGAGAGAGGGAGAGAGAGGGAGTGCGTCGCTCTCTGGAGGAGTGTGAGGCGTCGGATCGGACGGTCGCGGATGGTGAGACACCACGTGGGTATCCCCGGCGTGAGATAACGGTGTTCGGTAACCGCGTCAGAGTCCGCTGCTAGCGGTACTTCCACCACCAGTCCGTTACTTGACCGACAGATCCGCTAAAGCGCGCCGCATGTTTTCTGCGCAACTCCCCCTCTCTCTCGCTCTCTCTCTCCGTCTCTCGTTCTTGCACTTTTCGCCCCCATTGGAGTTGCTCCCCTCTCACTTGTGCACAAGCGCATCGTGCGCATCGTGATACCTCAGCTGTTGTACGACGGGGATTTTAAATAGACGATTAACCGCACGATAGCATTAATCAAATTTATTCCAGAATTATGTGGGATACTTGGGTGATGCATTGAGAATATAAATCAGGGGTTAAGCAGGACGGCTTTTATATTTGATGGGGGTTAATTGGCGGGTCCTTATTTGCGACTGGAGAGGGACTTTGTAACTGTAATTCTGCGTAGAGGGGATGCGGAATGAGTAGAAATAAATTATGAAATGATCCGGGTGCATTTGATGATGATTAATTCGACAAATATTTGGAAGTCTACTTTGAGGCTTAATTAAGAATTAATTACTTGGATTTAATCATTAGTAGGCAACATGTTTGTTGTTGCGTTTTTTGTTTATGAATATGAGTAAATAAATTAATGAATAAATAAATAAATAATGCAACATTAAACATGTCTCCTACTGATAATCAAAGCCAAATAATTAATTGTTAAATACGGGTTTCATATTTGATGGGGGTTAATTGGAGGGTCCTTATTTGCGACTGGGGAGGGACTTTGTAACTGTAATTCTGCGTAGAGGGGATGCGGAATGAGTAAAAATAAATTATGAAATGATCCGGGTGCATTTGATGATGATTAATTCGACAAATATTTGGAAAAGTCTACTTTAAGGCTTAATAAAGAATTAATTACTTGGATTTAATTATTAGTAGGCGATATGTTTGTTGTTGCGTTTTTTGTTTATGAATATGAATAAATACATTAATGAATAAATAAATTAATAATGCAACATTAAACATGTCTCCTACTGATAATCAAAGCCAAATAATTAATTGTTAAATACGGGTTTCATATTTGATGGGGGTTAATTGGAGGGTCTTTATTTGCGACTGGAGAGGGACTTTGTAACTGTAATTCTGCGTAGAGGGGATGCGGAATGAGTGGAAATGTATTATGAAATGATCCCGGTGCATTTGATGATGGTTAATTGGACAAATATTTGGAAAAGTCTACTTTGAGGCTTAATTAAGAATTAATTACTTGGATTTAATCATTAGTAGGCGACATATTTGTTGTTGCGTTTTTTGTTTATGAATATGAGTAAATAAATTAATGAATAAATAAATAAATAATGCAACATCAAACATGTCTCTTACTGATAATCAAAGCCAAATAATTAATTGTTAAACGAGGGTTTCATATTTGATGGGGGTTAATTGGCGGGTCCTTATTTGCGACTGGAGAGGGACTTTGTAACTGTAATTCTGCGGAGAGGGGATGCGGAATGAGTGGAAATGTATTATGAAATGATCCGGGTGCATTGGATGATGGTTAATTGGACAAATTTTTGGAAAAGTTGACTTTGAGGCATCGACTATTAAGGATTAATTACTTGGATTTCATTATTAGTAGGTGACATGTTTTGTTGTTGCGTTTTTTGGTGATGGATGGGAATAAATAACTAAATAATGAAATAAATGAATAAATAATTAATGCATAATTAAACATGTCTCCTACTGATAATTAAAGCCAAATAATTAATTGTTAAATACGGGTTTCATATTTGATGGGGGTTAATTGGAGGGTCTTTATTTGCGACTGG
>NW_021680360.1:1652062-1662497 GCF_001412515.2 Diachasma alloeum
GGGTCCTTATTTGCGACTGGAGAGGGACTTTGTAACTGTAATTCTGCGTAGAGGGGATGCGGAATGAGTAAAAATAAATTATGAAATGATCCGGTTGCATTTGATGATGATTAATTCGACAAATATTTGGAAAAGTCTACTTTAAGGCTTAATTAAGAATTAATTACTTGGATTTAATCATTAGTAGGCGACATATTTGTTGTTGCGTTTTTTGTTTATGAATATGAATAAATAAATTAATGAATAAATAAATAAATAATGCAACATTAAACATGTCTCCTACTGATAATCAAAGCCAAATAATTAATTGTTAAATACGAGTTTCATATTTGATGGGGGTTAATTGGAGGGTCTTTATTTGCGACTGGAGAGGGACTTTGTAACTGTAATTCTGCGTAGAGGGGATGCGGAATGAGTGGAAATGTATTATGAAATGATCCCGGTGCATTTGATGATGGTTAATTGGACAAATATTTGGAAAAGTCTACTTTGAGGCTTAATTAAGAATTAATTACTTGGATTTAATCATTAGTAGGCGACATATTTGTTGTTGCGTTTTTTGTTTATGAATATGAATAAATAAATTAATGAATAAATAAATAAATAATGCAACATTAAACATGTCTCCTACTGATAATCAAAGCCAAATAATTAATTGTTAAACGAGGGTTTCATATTTGATGGGGGTTAATTGCAGGGTCTTTATTTGCGACTGGAGAGGGACTTTGTAACTGTAATTCTGCGTAGAGGGGATGCGGAATGAGTGGAAATGTATTATGAAATGATCCCGGTGCATTTGATGATGGTTAATTGGACAAATATTTGGAAAAGTCTACTTTGAGGCTTAATTAAGAATTAATTACTTGGATTTAATCATTAGTAGGCGACATATTTGTTGTTGCGTTTTTTGTTTATGAATATGAGTAAATAAATTAATGAATAAATAAATAAATAATGCAACATCAAACATGTCTCTTACTGATAATCAAAGCCAAATAATTAATTGTTAAACGAGGGTTTCATATTTGATGGGGGTTAATTGGCGGGTCCTTATTTGCGACTGGAGAGGGACTTTGTAACTGTAATTCTGCGGAGAGGGGATGCGGAATGAGTGGAAATGTATTATGAAATGATCCGGGTGCATTGGATGATGGTTAATTGGACAAATTTTTGGAAAAGTTGACTTTGAGGCATCGACTATTAAGGATTAATTACTTGGATTTCATTATTAGTAGGTGACATGTTTTGTTGTTGCGTTTTTTGGTGATGGATGGGAATAAATAACTAAATAATGAAATAAATGAATAAATAATTAATGCATAATTAAACATGTCTCCTACTGATAATTAAAGCCAAATAATTAATTGTTAAATACGGGTTTCATATTTGATGGGGGTTAATTGGAGGGTCTTTATTTGCGACTGGAGAAGGACTTTGTAACTGTAATTGTACGTAGAGGGGGTGCGGAAAGAGTGGAAATGTCTTGTGACGCGATTCGGGTGCATTTGATGATGCTTTAGTTGGTAAAAAATGACTGGAAATTAAAATAACTCTGCCCTTAATTACTAATTAGATATATTTTTAATATTTCTTCATTTGTTAATTCCCTCATATTTTAACCACGATAAAGCTTAATTAATTCCCCATAACCAATTGGTCATTTCCCTCGATCATCTCTCCAAGAATTAATTAAATTACAAAGTGAGTGAGTGATCTAAATAAAAAGACAAAAATAGATTGACCTTTTTAATTAATAACGATATGAATGAAACAAGAGAATAATTTTCTCACTGCAAACAAAAAAATTGAGATAATGAAATGTAGGAGACATTAGATTTTATTCAGAAAAGACTCAGTAGATCGAGAAATCGCCGTGAAAATGGCATAAAGTTTATCAAATTTAGCTTTGCCAATATCCACTTATCAATGATTAGTAAAAATTAATTTTTTCTCACTCTCCCCTTAATTACTAATTAAATAGGTTTTTAATACTGTCTCAGTTGATTATTTCCTCATTTCCACGGTGAAAAGAATTACTGAATTCTCCATAAAGAAATCATCATTTCGCTCGGTTCATCTCCTCCACGGGTAATCGAACTAAAGTAGGATGCAAGTAACTCCTCAATTACGAGCATAAAATCCGAATGAAAAACCAAAACGTCATTACACATAAACTATTCATCATTTTCCGCGTGTAATCTCTTCAACGGATCATCAAATTAAAGGAGAAAATAATTCAGTAATGACGAGTATAAAATGCTAATAAAATAACCACAGAGACATAGATTCGTGTTCATTCATGAAATACTGAAGCTGAAACTAGCGGAATGTTCGCCAGCGGAAGATTCAATTCAGGCCATTTTTGAGAATGTAAAATATAATAAATCACATGAAAAAAATGTAGCAATTTTGTTGATTTGCAAACGAATTGGCACATGACTTGAGGTATTCTGTTCGAAAAAAAATGAATGATGACATTAATTTCTATTCGGCATTTTCTAAAGGATGTTTATAATCACAAGTGAATTATTTATGGATTTTGTTCGACTTTTTATAGATTTCCTTTTCAAGTTATTAAAGCTATTGGAATGAGATTTCTCATACATCGAAGATCGATTACGTGTCTATAAACGAGTAGTTAGTGCAAAAAATTAATTGTTTATTTTTTATTTCCTCCGTAGACGCTTAAAATGTTGAAAATAGTCCAGGCCTGCACTTTTTGAGCTGCAAAGTTTTTTTTTCAAAATTCGAATCCTACACAGCTAATTTCGTTTTTTTTAATAAAAAATTGCACCATTCATGTTAAATAGCCCGAAAAATATTTCTGAATATTTTTGAACGGTTCAAATTTTCATATTAAACAAAACAAAATGAGCTATGCAGCGGTCGAATTTCAAAAAAACTACCTCAAAATTGTTATTCCATACATTTATCGTCCGCTGGCGAATTTTTCGCTGGTTTGACTTTAACATGGGAATACCTGTTCCCGTAATCGGTGGTGACGCGAGTTGCGAGCTGCTAATGTCAGACGGTTGACTCGGTGCACTCTGGGATTGACTCTGTTGCGTTGATTGTTGTTGCGCGACTGGTTGTGAAGTTGATTGTTGCTGCTGAGGACTACTGCCGCCCTCATTAGCGCTGGGACTGCCCGCGCTCTCCGCCATCGTGAAGTCTCACAACGATTCTCAAAAAATGTCTGACCACGTCCGAACCTCAACCCCTTGCCCTCATCCCAGCGCTCTCCCCACTATTCTTAACTCTAGATCCCGATTGTTCTCGCTTGGAGCAAACGTGTATTTACGGTTAGAATATTCCCCTACGATTGATTGATTACTTGATTGATTAATTAATCAACTAATTAATTATGTACAAATTGACTAAATGAACCCCTCAGATCGACTCCAGCAATTCTCTCATCAGATTAATTCCGATACTCTCGACTACTTGGTTTGAGCCTCTTCGATATTTTTCCACTAAACAATAAACTCGTCTAACAATATTGCTGCCAGCGATACGCCCCTCAGCGTGTCGTTAATGTATATCGATTCTACTCGCGTCGGGTGCTTGATATTTACGTGCACTAAATGACTCGTACGATCTCGCTGAAAGACCGCCGAGCGTACACGATCTCGGGGCCATGGCACCGAGAGTCTCTCTGTTTACACGTTTAATGTTGTTGTCGAGGAGACCGTTATGAATTTTCTGCAGAAGAAAGAAAAAGAGATGAATATTTTCTCACATCGGTGTCAATTCAACTCATTTTTGCTCCACCGTTTCACAGAGAAATAAAATGAGAACAATTTTTCCTGCTTGAGATCATGGTGATATATAAAATTGAAAATAAGAAAAAAAGTTTTCTTTTGCCGCAGAATTTTTCAAGATATTGTGAAAATTAATTCTGTGGAATTGAATATTTTTCATTTATATCTCCAAAAAATCATTATAGAAAAAAATTGAATAGTGTGGAATGGTTTATTTGAGATAAATAAACTTTATTCGAATAAAATGAATGAGTTTATTTAAATATCTCGTAATAAAGCTCGAAGCGGCCTGTTTTCCCTTGTATTTTTTTAGATATTGCAAAAATTAATTATGTGGAATGAAAAGTTTTTCGTCTGTTTCCAAAAAACCGTGATTGAAAAAAATTTGCTTGTCATGGACAGTTTATAGGCCCAGGAATGCTTTATTTGAATCGAATAAACTTTATAGGAAAGAAATGAATAGGTTTATTTACTTGAATATCTCATAATAAAGCTTGAATCAATCTGTCTTGCGTCAATATTTTTCAGACATTGTAAAAATTAATTCTGTAAAGTTAAATGTTGGTCATTTATATTTAAAAAAAAACATTGTTGAAAAAATTGAAATGTCGTGGACAGTCTATAGCCACAAGAATGGTTTATTTGAATTGAATAAACTTTATGCGACTAAAATGAATGGATTTGTTTATTTAAATATCTCATAATAAAGCTTGAAACGACCTCTTTTGCCCCACTATTTTTTCAGATATTGCGGAAATTAATTATGTCGAATGAAATGTTTTGCGTCTGTATTTCCAAAAAACCATTATTATTGAAAACAAATTTGTTTGTCATGGACAGTCTGTAGCCACAGGAATGGTTTATTTCAATGGAATAAATTTTATGCGAACAAAATGAATGGATTTTATTATTTAAATATCTCATAATAAAGCTTGACACGACCTGTTTTGTCCTAGTATTTTTTTCCGATATTGTGAAAATTAATTTTGTGGAATGAAATGTTTTTCATTTGCATTTGAAGGAATAAACATTATTGAAAAAATTGAAATCCCACGAACAGTCTATAGCCTAAGGAACGGTTTATTTGAAATAAATATAATTAAAGCAATTAAATAATTAACAATGAGTTAATAATTAAACTCGCTTCATTCTACTAAAATAAAGGGGTTTTAAAAGCTTTTATTCGGCCTTCAAAGGAAAATAAATGTGAATTCACGTCTTGATTTACATATGTCATTTTCACTCTTGCAACTGGTACATTGTAAATATTTATTGTATTCTTTTGACCCTATAATTGGCCTCCAGGCTGTTGGGTCTGTGTACAGCAATAAATAAATGAATAAATAAACATTAAACTGTTTTGCATTTGCGTTTTTACTCTCATGAAACGAAGAGTTTTTTTAGTATAAAAGAATGGTTTTTTAATCCAAATAAAGACTTCAGTAGTTGGAAATTAAATCTTTATTTGAACATGTAATAATCTCTTATTCGAATTGAATAAATCATTCGTCTGATTCTAATTGGGCATTAATTTGGAATTGAAACATTGTATTTTAATTGAAATATTTTCGATCAAATAAATGTAGGGGAGGGTGGGGCAAAACGGCCCCCCTTCAATTGCCAATAACTTGTGAATGACATTGTGAAAATTCCCAGTTTCAACTTCATTTTGAAGATAATTTTTCATTCTTCAAAACGAGCTCTAACTCATCCCAATCGGATTATTGAATCGGAAAATATTGACGATTGAAGGGGGGCCGTTTTGCCCCATCCTCCCCTATAAGTTTATCAAATTTTCATTAGAAATATTGTGGTAATGAGTGAGAAAATTGTAAACTAAGAGTTTTATTTAATTCAAATGCGTCATTTCTCAAGTTGTAGGCATAATTTTCAAAAAAGTGATATTGAATTTCATTCAAGAGACAAAAGCTTACGTTTCGGATTGAATTTAAGTGATTTCAAGTAGTTTTACGTGGAAATAGGGCGGCAATTCCAGACATTACTTGAGTTTTGAAGTAAAGATGACTGTCCAGTACAAAAATGAATTGAATTTGTAATGAATGAAAGTCAAGGGAAAAATTCACCCCAATTTTAGTCATTTTTATCATATTAATAACATATTAATAATTAATAGCCCGTAATAGGGAAACATCGAAAACTACTATTACTAATATATTAATAATTGAACTGTAAACTTTATGAATAAATTAGTGAAATATGCGATTTTTCCATGACGAAAATTCCTGGAATACAAATGGAAATCACTTGTTTGAACATTTCCGAAATTTGATCATGTTCTCCAAACAAATTAAGCTTTCTCTTCCGATAGAATTAAAATCGTTTCAAGTAGAAATAAGTCAAAAGTTCCAAAAATAAGTTGAGTCTTCAATGAATTTAAAATTCAGAAAGTAATCCACTCCAATTTCACGTATTTTTCTTGATGTCCACTGAACAATTCACCCGAAATTTCACAAAAAAATCAATAAAACGTGAATTTTCATTCTCTATCTCCTGAAATATCCATTTCCTGAAAACCTCATCATAAAAATTTTCCACATTCGCTCATGTTCGGAATAAATCAACAAATAAATTAAAGAATAAATTAACAAATCCACATCTCCTGGCAAAATTCTTCTCAATTTCAGAATTTTTCTCTGTGAATTGCGCTCCCCAAGTCATCCATCACTCATTTAGCTGATTTATTTGCATTTCAAACACTTCTATTTCATTCTCACTTGTACCCCATCGTCTGTTGCCTCCGAGTGTCCAAAGATAACTCAAAACAAACAAACGAATTATGGTTCGCCAATTGTTATTCGATCTTAGCGTCATGCGCCTTCGAACAGCGGTGCATGGAAACAACGAGTCGGAGGCGAGAAAAGACCGGGGTAGAGAGTCAATAGGTCAGTGGGGCTTGTCTATCCCCAGGTATTGCAACTGAAGATGGAAAAACCCGACGACAAGATACGTCGCACGCCCCCCCCCCTCGACCCAATGAAATAGCATCCGTGAACTTGGTGATGGCTAGAAACCTGGGAAATTCATGAACTGTTATTTAACTCGTGGTAACAGACACATCACCGTTATGTCTTCCCATAATGCCATTGGTTTCACCTCTCCGTGACTCTTTAACCTCAAATTACCGTCAAGATTATCCGCCTTTTATAAATTGTCAGTACCGAAGCGATAAAATGTTCAAGTCGATTTAGCCCTTAGCGGAGCTTTCGTGGAATATCTCCAAATCTAAGGGAGGCAACGCAATTTTCGTAACAACCTCTTTTGTAGAGAAAATTGAAGGCCATAAAAAAGGTTATAACAACAATTTTGATATCTCCCCTAGATTTCGAGGAATTCATTGAAAACTGGTAAATAGTCAAAATCGACTTTAACCACTTTACTTTAAACCCTTTAACAACTTCGTTACTAAATTGCCAGTAATGTTCTGGGAATTTTTCTCACGTGACAGTTCCACGAAATTTCGAAGAATTTCTTCATGAAATATCCATAATTCCATGAAAAAATCTACAGAAACTGTAAATTTAGAAGCAAAACGGTAAATCGATTAAAATTGATTTAGTCCTTAGCTGAGTTTTCGTAGAATATCTTTGAATCTAAGGGAGATAACAAAATTTTCGTCACTAACTTTTTTGTAGCCCTTAATTCGCTCTACAAAAAATCTTATAACAAAAATTCTCCTATATCCCTTAGATTTCGAGAAATTCATTGAAAAATGGTCAATAGTCAAAATCGACTTGAATCCTTTAACCGCTTTGCTACTAAATTGACAGTACAGTTCTGGGAATTTTTCTCAAACGACAGTTCTACTGAAACTTTGAGAAATTTCTTCATGAAATATCCAAAATTCCACAAAACAATCTATGAAAATTTTTAATTCAATAGCAAAGCGGTTAAACCATTCAAGTTGATTTAACCTTTAGCTGAGTTTTTGTAGAATACCTCAGAATCTAAGAGAGGTAACAAAATTTTGGTCACAAACTTTTTTGTAGCTCTCAACTCGCTCTATAAAAAAGGTCGTAACAAAAATTCTCCTATCTCCCTTACATTTCGCGATATTCATCGAAACCCGGCCAACAGTCCCAATCGACTCAAACCGTCAACCCCTCCGCTGTTTTATTTTCACCAATTATTGAACATGAGTCCCTATTTATTCCCAAACTGATGGATCTGTTCTTATCGACGTATTTCGGACGAACTGCCGGATTATCCCCCGGTTTGTTTATCCCGGGGTATTAATTTTCCCGATAGGGCGCGTCGGTCGGGAAAATCATGTAGCGCCACCCTCGCTGCGCCCGCGGGGGCTCACCTTGTTTTTCCACCCAGGGAACAAAGTCTCTCTCTCTCTTTCACTCCACGAAAAAAAAAGTGCGCAGTGGCTGAGAGCTCATTAATTAGTCAATTCAGCCGTCAACAGCATCGGTGAATAATGAGACGGGAGCGGAGGGAATCGAGTTGACGACTGAAGAATGAGAAGAGAATCGTTGGACACTCGAAGTCAAATAGTTGACAATCGATCGCGGGTACTTATGAGAGCCTCGAGGTCAACTGCGCTCGATTCCTCCTGACCGAATGACTCGGGGAAACGAAGCACGTGTGGACGCTTTGCCTACCGCACACCCGTGAACACATCCAATCGCATCAATCACACGATCAATTATCGCAATTACCGCGGATGAACAATTGCATTGTTTTATTTCTCATTTGTGTTCACGAGTGCACATCAGCGAACAATTTCTCTTCACCTCACCACTTCTCCCAAGGTTGATCGACTATCAACAAAGTACAACAGCAGACAACAACTGTCTCACAGTTGAGGAGAAAAATAAAGCGCGAATGAACGACTGGAGATTTCGAAATTCACAGCACTAGTTCAAATCACTGCGAGTCCTTCCCCAGGACTCGAATGGGGAAAAAAAATAACACAAGACCTCGGAAACACGTCACCAATGGCTTCCGCAGGGGCTACACCTCTGTCGTACAACTTAACACTGGTTTTTAGTTTGTCGTGAAGCTCTTGTCAACCCGCACGATGATATTTTTCGATTGTAATGACAAAAAATACCATCGACGACGCGCCTCTCGTCGTCCACACACACGGGGAAAACGCACGGCCAGGCGGAACTGACGTTTCGTCATGAGGAGGGGTTGTGCACTTGCGGGGTAGTACGTATTTAGAAGGGGTGAGTTTTCGGGAAAATTCCGGTAGATGGCAGATTGGGACATTGAGCTGAATAGGGGGTCGAGAAGGGTGGATAGATGGGGAGGACGGATTACACTTGTGACGATGCTGTCAGTGCATTTTCCTTCAGGGAAAATTAAAAGAAAAAATTCGTATTGATTTTTTTTGGAAATCGAGAGGATGTAATTATTTTTCAGAAAAAATTTTGAAATTATGGTGAAGACTAGTGTAATTACACTAGTGGTAATGTAATCAATGAATTTCGTGCAAGAAAACTGAAAATGTAAATTTTTGTTAACGAATCAAGTTAAAAAATTAACTGAATTTTATAAAAGTTGATGATTTTATTTTGTGATATTTTTCGTTTTGGATTTCCTTTTTTTAGATTTTTGAAAATAAATCAATTGACGAAGAATTGGTTGAGTTTTCTGAAAATTAATGGAGCTGTTATATTTGGTTGATTTTTCAGCTTTTAGCTTTTCTTTTGTATTTATTTAATTTTAATTGGATTGAAGTTTAATTGGATCGGACTTTGATGTAATTTCAGTTTACTTTTGTAATTTGTTTAATTTTAATTGGAGATCGTTCGAGCTGCCCCTTGAGTTTGCCTGAAATTGTTTATTCTTGTGATAATGTTATCAGTAAATTTCCTCGAACAAAATTCAAAATGTAAAATTGATTTATTCTTAACAAATCAATCAAATCAAAAATGAATTGAATTTTCTAAAAATTGATGACACTATTTTTTTTCAGTTTTTAGTTCTTATTTTGTCATTTATTGATGTTTCAATTAAACTGTAAAATTGTTAATTCATTTTAATTGGAGACCATTTGAGCTACCCTTTGAGTTTGTTTGAAATTGTTTACGCTTGTGATAATGTTATAAATAAATTTTTCCCTAACAAAACTAAAAATGTAAAATTTATTTATCATCAACAAATCAATTTAAAAAATGACCGGAATTTTCGAAAAATTGATGACTTTATTTAATATTTTTATTCAGCATTTGGTTTCTTTTCTACTCATTAAAGTCAACTGCAGTTGATTATCGCATGCGATATGGTTTTTTTTCATGTTTTAGTTCTTATTTTATCATTTATCGCTTTTTCAATTTAACTGTAAAATTGTTAATTAATTTTAATTGGAGACCCTTGAAGCTACCCTTTGGATTTGTTTCCGAAGTGCTCAAGGGCGCGTGTAACCATGTAACTCTCCAACTTTCTGGAATGCCCTCACATAGACCCCACCACCTCCTCCTCAGTCTTTCATAACACACGCTCTCCCGAGCAGGGAGGGACTCCCGGCAACACTCGAGGTCCGTAGGTATGCAATGTATAAGTAGGGCATGATGAGTCGATACAGGAGAAGTAGGTAGAGCCGGAAAGTCTCCAAGGTGGAAAGTGAGAGTGCTTCGAGGGAGGGTTCTCGCTAATGTGCTCTGCTTTTGTGTGTATTCGACCTTCTCAGGCCACGATTC
>NW_021680360.1:1662580-1666579 GCF_001412515.2 Diachasma alloeum
CCCCCCACCGCCCCGTAAATCCAAAGATCTTAATTTTCCCAACAAAAAAAAAAATAATATTAAAAATCGAATTGAAAAATTTTTTTCATTTCATTTTTTCGCTTTTTTTACGATAAAAAATCCTGGGAACTATTGAAATAGTTCCAGGAATAAATTCAATTATTCTAATGAGTAACTGAGAACTCATTGATTTTCAGCGGAATGAACGAAAACCCATGAGCAAGCGCAGTGTCAGCTCCCAAAACAAATGTCCCGATGACGTAGTGAAAACTGCATGCAGAGAGTTAGTGTAAACCGTCCTTGTGGAGGGCTGTTGTAGTCATGCGCAGTGGGGGCTAGGTTTGCCGCTTGAGCTGGCACCCCTTCGATCCGGGAGGGAGTGAGAGACATCGGGCTCGCTCTCCCGGAAGAGCCGAGCGAACACACCAGCCAGGGTGGAAAAAGCTCGCGCGCAGCACGAGGCGCCAGGGAGAGGTGAATTCGTTCAAAAGTATGAGCTTTCGTCGATTAAACGGGGGTGCGCACGCGCGGCCCCGTGGGAGGCACGATTGGGCTGTTTCTACTGCCGGTAGTATTCGAATTGTGGGGAGTGGTGGAGATTTTTTTGAGAGGTTAAGACAATTCAAGAATACGAAATTATAAAAAAAAAAGAAAAATGTGGATGAAAAACATCGAGGAGTGTGTTTTGACGATTTTCAAACAAAAGGGAATTTTGTTTTGGGGAAGGTTTTGTGAGTTAGAGAAAAAAATCGTCTAGAATGATCCGATTCCGAGATACGTTGTCGGGAAAAATTGGAATTTCTAGGACAGTTTAGAGGGTTTTTGTCAGGTGAGAGTCATTGAATTGTAGTTGGAGGAAAGGGAATTTCAAATTTCAGTGAGAATTCATTTTTGAGTAGCACGGAGACGAGAATTTCTCAACTTACTTCACAGAAAAAACATTAACGTTAATTTAACTTTGACCTGAATAAAGGTTAATTTACACCTGAAAAGGGTTCATTTACCCCCATAGTAAGTGTCATTTACACCCACTTAAGTTTCATTTTACCCATAAATGGGTTTAATTTAACCTTTAGAGTTTGGGGTTTAATTTAACCCCAAACTCTAAAGGTTAAATTAAACCCCAAACTCTAAAGGTTAAATTAAACCCATTTATGGGTAAAATGAAACTTAAGTGGGTGTAAATGACACTATGGAGGTAAATTGACCCTTTTCAGGTGTAAATTAACCTTTATTCAGGTGAAATAATCCCCAAACAGGAATAAAAGAAGAGATTTAAAAAAGTAAGATGATGCTTACTTTGAAGATTTATTCATTTCTTAAATTAATTAAATGCAAACTCTAAATCAAACGAAATTTATTTCAAACATGAATACCCTATTCAGGGTGAATGACCCATAAAATTGATTCAATCCAACCCGAACTTCCTCATGTAAATTATCCTCAAATTCCTGCTAATTGGGGTTAAATTGACCTCGAGAAGGGTTCAATTACCCTTAGCATTTTTTGTGTAGCACCAAATTACTTTGAATTTCCAATTAATTAAAAATTCAAGAATATATTTATCTGAATTTTCATAAAATTGAAGTGAAATGCTTGAAAATGAAATGTTGTCATCGATTTTTTCACTAAATTTCGCGGATATAATTCAATGATGATGTTACGTGAATTTGTTCATTGATTTTCGTTGAATTAAAAAATTTACGCTGATTGCAAAGGCCAACACTGAATTGTTTGTTACAAAATTGAGGAAAATATGATACGATATTTATAATAACTTCATAACTACTTTATTCTCGGTGAAGATAAGATGACAATAATAAAGTTTATTGACTTATCAAAACATCATAATACTACGAAATTAATTATCGTCTTGATGAACTACTTTTCCCTCATCGACTTTAAATTTTATAATTTTAAAATCGATGAGTCTATTTTATGATGTTTTTTAATTTTTTATTGTTTATTGTTCATATGTTTGAAGATTTTACTCTAAAATCATTCAATTTCAAAATTATTTCGCAATAAAATGAAATATCACGTAAATTACTTGTTGATTAATTTCTTCGTCAATTGAAAAATGAAGAAAAACGTCATAAGAATTTAATCATAATGAATATTGCATTGACTCCGAAATCATCCCGGTCTCAATGAATATCAGAAGAACATAATGATGATTGCTGACCGGCTGAGCCAACGTAATATAAAATCAATTATCGTCGCACAGACCTCGTCTGCATCCATCAATTCTACCTTTACTAATTATGTAATCAATAATTGCCCAGAATTGAGTCATTTTACGATAGAATGTCGCAAGCCAGTTTCCTTCGCCATTTCCCAGCTACAGAAAATGTCTCCAGACATAATTAAATTGCATAATCAAGATAAATGTCCAATAAATTCATTTTCCATTGATTTTTTTTCAATTAAAAAATCAACTGAAAGTGATTAAAAAATCACGATAGTGCCAACCCATAGCAGATATTTCCAAAGCATTGAGACAAGTTGATTTATGTCTATTGAAACAAAAAAAATGCGATGATTAATTAGAAGTTGTCTATTACATTGAATTTTTAAAATTTCCAAGAATTTTTAATTGTCATATGAAGGTGAAAGCTAAAATTTCATTAGATTTTCAAGAAATCACGTAGTTTTTAAAGATAAACTGTATTGAAATCGCGTATAAATGGATTTTTGTGAAGTAGCGAAAGAATTTCCGAGGAATTCCAGATGTCACTTTGTACAACTGCATCACAACAAAATAAATCTGAACAGTTGAAACTTTTTGTTTAAAATTTCTAGTAACTTTCCTGGAAATGATTATTCAGTGAAAATTCACAATGAGATAAATAAAATCTATGGAAACCGTGAATTTCTGTTTAAATAATTCAAGAAAATCACTAGAAATGATAAAAATTTAGCTAAACAAATAATTCGGTAGTGAATATTTCTGTTTTGATTAAAAACTTGATTAATTTGGAGAATTCTCGTATTTTTGGTGCTAGAAAAATTGGAAAATGCATTGAATTTCGGTTGAAATTAAAAAATTTCATTATTTTTGCCCCCTCAACTCGATTTCAATGTCGCTCTCTTGAAATATACTACAAAACTGTTCATGAAATTGCAATTTTTTTCTAGCAGTGCATTTGCAATTCCACTGAAATTGCAAGCAATTTCACAATTTAAAACGCACAATTCCCTGGAATTTCCCATGAAATTGAAAAATCTGATGCCTTTTTCCCCACTAAATCGAGTTCAATGTCCCCCCCCTGAAAATTACTGGTAACTTCCCCATAAAATTTCAATTTCCTCCTAACAGTGCACCTAAAACCTCTCAATTCCCCGAAGCATCAGCCGCCGTGATAAATCACACCAAAACAAACCCCTGAAGTACCGAAGAATGTCGTCTAACTGACAGTCGTCCCCGACGAACGCACCCAAAGAAGAAATAAAGATTAATAAGAAAAGCCTCGTCAGAGCTCAACGAGTTCGGCGAAATACACCTCCGAGTCCGACATAACGGATACCTCTTTCCCCGTCTCACTGCATCATTCCCTAGCCCGGACTTGACTTTCTCCGGGAACGGTGTTATTCCCTCTCACGGTGACTCCCGTGGACTCGAGACACACGAGACGTATCCGTGATTGAGAGAGAAAATAAAAGAGACGATGACAATGAAAAAGTACAAAAGTACAAAAGTACAAAAAAACAAATATTCTTCTGGAAGCAAAGATCATCGTCAATTCCATACAATCCGTTATATGTTTCGACTATACTTTTCCGCCTTATTCCTCAATACCGGTGAAATTCCCTCCACGTCTACCCATGAATTCCGCATTATATTGTCGCTCGATACGATATATACAAGCGTGGCTCAACTCCCCTTCGTCTTCGTCTTCTTGAGCAACGTGTACTTCAGGAAAACGGTACTTCTAACTGTACAAGCAGAATCGCATAACGATGCAGTACGGGAGAGCCACCAGGAGGGGCAGAGGGGGG
>NW_021680360.1:1666658-1676756 GCF_001412515.2 Diachasma alloeum
GAGGGGGGGGGGAGGTTGTGTTTACGTATATTTTATCGCGCAAATTTTCAAACGTGCAACAGAGACACGTGCTACTGAGGCTGTAATAATTTTACGGGCAATTATCAGCGGGAATGTCGGAGAATATTGTTATCAGTGATCAAAATTTTTTTGCTGTTGTGGGAGATTCTTCTGGGTTGTATCTTTGAATCTCTCGCTGAAAGGCATTCAATGGAGTGTATGCGCTTTGTTGAGGATCGAGAAAAAATGAATGAGTTGAAGATGAGGGGAAGGGGGGAGGGTTGATGGTTTTTACATTCGTTTTACATTAGTTTTACATTCGTTTTTTTTATATTTTGCGAAATGAAGAGAGTGAAAATTTCGTAGATTTTTTTGTAGGGGATAAGGGTTGAGAAATATAAATTTCTTTTGGTAATATTCACTTGAAAAGTCCGCTTTTTGGGACGGTTTAGCGTGCGCAAAGTGTTTGTTTTGCACATCATTTGGAGAAAGTTCGGAGGTCGTGCGTATAGTAAATACTTGTGTGTAAAGGTTTGCTTTACGCACTCAAAATTTATTTTTCATCACTTGTGCGTAAAGTGGATTTTTACGCACGTTTCGCGAGCGTAAAAATCCACTTTTCGCTCATTGTGATGTGAAATAGAGTTCGATACGAGTGCGGAAAAGTGTTCTTTGACTCTTGTCATTCATCAACTTTACGCACTAATAACACAATAGACCAATTGCATGCGCGAGGGTAATTATAATTTTTTTCACGAGAACCATTTTCACACAAAATTTTCATCCAATTTTGAAATTTATTATGGATCAATGCGAGTATCTACATATATGAATTAACATTTTTGTATCATAATGTAAATATGAATATATTATGTTATAAATTATAATTCATTTCAAAATTGAATGAAAACATTTTCGGTATCTTTTTTTCTCCAATAAATTCTCAAAATTGGAGTGCACTGGAGTGCAAGTCAGCCGAGCATTCTAAAAAAATTCAATTCATGAACGTTAACCTAATGCCAACAGACCTCCCCCCTAACATGCGTACGAGAGATCACGTAATGTAGGCTCGTCGGCGAATGTACCGCAAGACGTGCATTACGTCACTGGTGTTCCTGTTTCATATGAACGGTTATACGGACGAGGCAAAGAAAAAGCGGAGGAAACGATCGGGGGAGAGAGAGAGAGAGGGAGACATCCTTGGCAGAAAGAAGATGAAAAATAATGCAGTAGCCTGACAAAGAGACTAAAACCCGACTAACTGAAGAAAGAGTACGAAGTACCCGAAGAAGGGAAAGGCGAGGATGTGTGTGTGTACACTGTACACTGTGTGGCGTTGAGGATGCGCTCGTTGAGTTTAGTTGGCTATATAACACAAAGTGTCCAGTGGAAAGAGCCTCTGGGTCAGCTGGTCGAAGCCGGGTTCGATCACCTCTTACTGTCAACAAACGTCTCCCATCAATTTTCCTTGAGAAAACTCGTTTGGAAAAAAAATCAGACAAAATTCCCAACACGCTGGACATTTCCCGAGTGAAGTTCTGATAAGTCTTTGATAACGGAAAGAGGTCTGAGGGTTCGAGTAGTCTCATGAAAACCTCACTATCTTCTCCTTATTACGTGACGCTTATCAAAAATTAATTCGAAGTTGAATAAAAATGTTTTTTTCATCACTTGGGCGTAAAATGAACTTTTAAGTCTCATTTTCCACACATTGTGAAGAGCCGTCCGTGTGGACGCATGAAAATATTCAATCAATTCAAAATTTAAATTAATTTATCGGTCTCGGTGAATATTCAAGTGAATCAACCTCAATGCAACTCAAATTTATATTAAAATTTTATTCCGCGTCACTTTATTCCAAACTATTATTTTAGTTGAATCAATTTATCGTGCCAGTTTTCACTGGCAATGCAAACTTAAAATGATAAGTATCCCCGTTCGTTTCAAATTATATTTGGGACAACTAAAGAATAATAATAAAATCAAACCAAATTAAAATAATAAATCCAATTGAAAATTATATAAATCTTACATTGAACCAAGCTATTAATCACGAAACCAAGAATAAATCTTTCAATTCCTTTCAAATTAATAATAAATAAACAATCATCTCATATTAGTCAGAAATGTTCCTGAGTTTAATTACTAGCTCGGGAGTCTCGCCTGTCACATATGGTCTAGATATTAAGAAATTTTTCTCTCAGTGTAGACTGTTAGAAAAAAAATGAAATTTTATGGACAGTTTACTACTAATTTTCAGGGCAGTCGCACTCAATGCGATTTAGGGGAATAAAAATCATGAAATTTCAGTTTTTACTGAAAATGCAGTGAAATTCCATAATTTTAAGCAGCATAACGACGAGAACTCCGTAATTTATTTGAATTTCCAATCTAATATGAATATTCAGTGCCAAATTACATTGAATTTTCAGTGAAATCTGAAATTTCATGATGTTTGTCCTGAAAATTCAAAAATATATTTACTGGAATTTTCTGATTTTCTATTTATTTCCACGGATAAATGGAACTGAAATTTACTTAAATTAATTTAGTTCTCTTTGATTTTTCCACGGAATTATGAATTTTCAATGACGAAGTTTCTTGAAAATTAAATTAAATTCGATAAAAATTCCCAAAAAGTGTACCGGAAATTTCAGGCAAAAATTTTGAACAGTGAACTTGACTTGTTTCGTAATTTTTCTCCAACTTTTTTCCCCATGTACGTGCGCATGAGTGCGCCGTCAGTTCCGTTTGAAACCCACTTCTCGGATAAATTCGTGATACCCAGCTGATAACAAAAATCATCCTGAAGGTATAAATAATCCCCTCAAAACCATCCCCACCGGTATCCCCCCCTCGCAAATTTACGTGTATTCTATCGCATTTATATCTTCCAACCACAATTTATAGAAAGAGTTATCGCGCCGAGAGTTGTAAGTTGCGCTGGACGGTTGTGCGCGATAATACATAGCGGTAAATCGTTGCATGTGGGCCAGTGTATGGCCAGAGGATTCTCCAGTGCACGAGAATGCACGTGAATTGAAAGAAGAAAAAAAAATTATAGCAGATATGCATAATATCAGTGGTTGCTCGCTTATTACTTGCATAGCGTCGATGTGTATCAGGGGCTACGAAGCGCTCTGTGCCCCACGGATTTACGTCCGGGTTCAGTGCCAGATCGGGCTGGGTAAATAAGCGTCTGTGCATAATGCACTTACGCCCTGTGCGTCTTTGCGTGTCTCACTCATCTCTCGCAGTAATGCGCATAACGCGAGTTGCGTGATGAATCTAACATCTTGATTTCATGGTTATTCGCCCATTTGCGCATTTTGACACGTGTTATTTTTTCATGTTTTATGGTTATTATAATTTTTTTATTCGAATGAAATTTTTTGCATTTGTTAGCTTTGGATTATCATTTTTATTCTTTTGATAAATGAATGAGGAGCGATAATAAACATGACGTAAATGATGATTTTTAAGAATTATGTGAAGAGAATAATTATGCATTTGAGTAATGAATGAAAATGGTAAAAAAATTGTGAAAAACTTCTTGAGTCAAGAGTTAACATTTTTTAACGGAAATTTATGCAATTTAATTTTAATTTTAATTTAATTAACTCAAATTTATGCAATTTTTAGGTAGAAATAGGTGTCTTTCCGTGTGAGAATGAATTAAGCATGGAATACAATTTTCTCCATCAAAGATTTTGTCAAAAACTCTGAAGAACTAAAAAGAATTATTCGGTTTAAAATTAAAAATAAAAAGATTTATCCATAGATCCAGCTAAAACGTTTCTTTTTATGCATCATTTTATTATTTTGAACGGACAGAATACGAGATATTTAATAACTTTAATTCACTGTCAAATGAGCAAACAATTGGATAATCAAGAATAAGAAAAGAAATTGAGAAGAATTTAATTGAAAAGGATGATCGCAACACTCCTGACGGATATATTTGCGAATCAAAAAAAATTATACTAAACATTGCCAAATTTCTAATTTGACAAGTATGTTGATGTTGTCATTTCGTATGTGCTATTTGAAAAAAAAAAAAACGTACGTATTCACTAATTCTGCAATATATTTTCAATTTTAAAAAATGTCTCGAGAGTTTCGAATGAACTGGTGGGAAATAATTAAAATTTAACACTCATAAAATTACAAATTTTTGAGCCACATAATTCCCCCACTTACCTGAATTCTCAATAATTCAAAACTGAAGAATACATTTATCTAAATCGTTCTGATTTCCATTGATTTGCAAAGGATTTTGGCCCAGAAATTTCCCGCTTCACGTCGAAGAATTAGTGGTATAAATTACAGTTATTGTTTGCCCAGAGATAGTATATTATGTCAACTCGCTTCGCTCGGTTAGAATCGCGGATTATCGGGCCCAATGACATAAATAAATTTTTTTTTGAAAAGACTCAATCTTTTTTTGCAATAAAAATGATCAATCTCGGCGCACTTTGAGCACAAAAAAATCCTTTTTTGATACTTTTTAACAAACTATTTGTTTGACACCAGCAGGGATAGGCAATCATATGAGATTTTGGCAATATTAAAAATGATTATCTCGTTATACTGTTCAAAGTTCAACTATATTTAACAAATTTAAAATATAGAATTTATTAGCAAATTTTTTCGATTAATAGTGAATAAAATATTTGATAGTACTAAAATATAATTTTTTAGTTACCAAGCTAATTCTAACTTCAGGTACTTGATTTTCGATTATCCAGATAATCGTCAATCTTCCTACCTAAATTATTAGTTGATAGAATATTTTGAAATTCAAAAACACAAATTAATGGTCACTTTAATATTTAAAATTTTTAAATTTCAGTCAAAAATTGACAGCTTTACAATTTAACGGTAATTATGACTGATTAATACTGCCTATCACTGGTCACAAGTGAGACTTGTTTGAGAATTCTGCAGTTTCTCTCTCAACACATTCCACTCTTTCCCCACAATTATTTCCAAAACCCTGTTCAACGGTAGTTTTGATCCATTTAATTGGCTGAGATGGTGAATGATGAATGAAAATAAAATAGTTGTACGTAGTGTTAAGTCTGTACAGGACAATGGGATAGACTTGAGTGCGATAAATCCATCGGGATTGTGTTTAGTTGTGCTGTGAGTACAGTTACCTCAAGTCGTGTGCGGTGAAGGGCATGTTTTTGTTGTGAGTTGAGGAGGTTTATTCCACCTCGTTATCCTAGCGCCCACCCCGGAGGAGTATTCAAGATTGGGGTGGGATGCGGAGGGGGAAAGGGGGGCGACAATTCAAGGGGAATAATGGGATCTGATAACTGCTTCGGGAACAATTGAATTTCATTCATATCGCATGTGAATTTATTACACACATCTCTATTTATTTTTTCATTAAATTTCTTTTGTGTTGTAGGGGGTAATATAATGCTAGGATCATTTTGCGGTGTGAGTCGATTGTTTCCGTCTCGATGCCGATAACTAACGAGAGGAGGCGCATGCCTGGCAATTTGTCGCACTCGATGTATGCCCCGTCCGTTATGCTATTACGCCGTTCGTTGCCACTTGGGTGCTTGTGTGTTACGCTTTGGTATTTAAGAGAATGATTTAACGAGTCGTTGGGACCCTCCGGGAGATGGACGAGACTGGCCACTTGACTCCGGCAAATATTTCTTTTTTTTTTTTTCAAGGAGGATGTTTACATGGGACGGCACTTGTTTGAGTGGTGCACAGAGAGTTCCAGGGATGAGCGGTTTTTTGTTTGAGGATTGTTTTGTGGGGGGAGGAGTTGATAGAAGAAATTAATGGACATTTGAGATAGGCGTGGAGGTGTTGGGAGAAACATGTGTGAAATTCAAACATTTGATTTTTTAAATTTCAATTAATTTTCTTTTGGACGCTTGATTGATAATTTTTTTCTGTAAATCCTGCACACGCCGGTTTATTTCAGTTATATACCCATTTTGTTGATGGGGAAATTAATCGTCTTTGAACGAGATTGATGATATTTTCGGTTTGAGAATGTATGGGGAATGAACGGGTTTGGGGGATTTTTTTTTAAGAATTTAGTTTCTAGATCTTGGGATTTTCGAGAGAGAGAGAGAGAGAGAGAGAGAGAGAGAGAGAGAGAGAGAGAGAGAGAGAGGGACTTTTGATAAATTATTGTAAACCTCTTCGAATTTAAATTCCCTCCGAGTAATTTACTTTCAAATAGGTGTAGAATATTTGAACAGCTCAATTAATGTTTAAAATTTATTTGATGAATGATATTTTTCTTCGAAAATGACTAGAAAATCGAGAGCTTTAAGATAATTTATGAACACAATTTTTTTTAAATTTCATTTAAAGCACTGAAATATTGGAAAAATTTACTGCATTTTCTACTAAATTTTCAAACGATTACTAATATTCAACGGTAATTTCAAACAAATTTTCCTCTGTGTATTAAAATTTTCCACTAAAAGTTCCTCAAATCCCCAAGTAATTAACAAAAACAATCAGTCAACTATCATTTCCTCAACTCTTCAATTACACCCTCCCCCCCCTCACCATGTTGAATTAAATGACTTAAAAATAGAGAGGTTTAAGATAATTTATTAACAAACAATAAACCAAATAATCGAAACAATTTCTTTCAAGATTTGTAAAAACTTAATAAATCTGCTTCAGGACTTTTTTCCAGAAGCTCTAACAGTGAATGCAACAACTCTAGTATAAATTACAATTTTTTGTAAAATTCAATTCCACGAAAATTCCTAAGAAACTAATACGTCAAACGATTACTAAAATTCTGGTGTAATTTTCATCAGATATTGAAATTTTCCACTGGAAGAGTTTTAAAATCCCCAAACACTTAGCAAAAACAATCAGTCAACTGAAAATAGAGAGGTTTAAGACAATTTATCAACCCAATCTTGTTCAAGATTCGTAAAAATTTAATAAATCTACCTCAGGACTTTTTTCCAGAAGTCCTAACAGTGAATGTAACAACTCCAGTATAAATCCCAATTTTTCGTCCAATATAATTTCACAAATATTCCTCAGAAACTAATAGTCGAACGATTACTAAAATTCAGGGGGAATTTCCAACTGAAATTCTCCACCAAAACTCCTTTTCAATCCGCAAACAATTACCAACAATCAGCGAAACCTCATTTCCCCAACACTTCATTTACCCTCTTCCCCATTAATTACCCCCAAGACCCTTAAAAACCCCTCTCGCGAGATGTCAAAGTATCGCACAATGGAATACTGATACCGCCAACCGGGCTCCGTCCCACCCCCTTGCCCCACTCTCTCCTTCCAGCTTTTTGTCCTTCATGTAATGTGCAAATCTCGGTTCAACGATCTCGTCTCCAGTTCGGCCTTCCGCGTGGGAGTTTTCGTGCCGACCCTAATCTCGAGACATCGCCCAGCCTTTTTACATGTCCAATTCTTTCCCCTCTACCCTATCATCCAGCAATTTCACTCTTTCTCCTTTCCTCGTAGAAAAGGGAAAGTAGATGTCACCCGAGATTACCCCCGATGCCAAAATAAAATTTTTCGACATTTTTATTATTATTTTTCGTCGGGGGGTAAGTGACCCCCGGAGTCCTTGAACAGACGCTGGTGATTTGCATTCGTCGAGTCACGTTGTTTGCACGTCATGTAAAGCTCATTGCAAAAAATCAATGGCAAATTCTCACGATCTCGTGTGCAAATTTCACTCGCAACAGAACAATAAATAACATTTTAAATAAGAAGTGATGGTTTGAGGATTTTTCCGAGATTCGAGGAGGGAGGACGCTGATTTGTCGAGCATTGTTTCGTCAGGAATTTCACGTGTGGGAAGATTAAATGCTGTAAATGGTTTGAATGAGCAAATCTCGACTCCATATCCCCCACCCATTTCCCCAAGAGTCATTGCACGAGAAGCCGAAAGCCCCATCTGTCTAACGTCTCTTAACGGGTTTTACAGCCGTTAGAATCCTCAATTGCGCAATATCGTGGGGATAACGTGGAAGAAATACGGGGAATTCAGTGAATTGGAGGAATCAATTTGTCGAAGATGTGGAGGCATTCATTATTATTCAACTTTATGGTGGATAATTAATGGAGAGAAATTTTTATGGGGAAAAAAATTAAGGGAAAATTGCGCAACTGAATGTAAGAATTTTTAGGGATTGAGGAGGAGGTAAATCATGGAATTTCAGATTTCAATGAAATTTAATGGGATTTTACACTTTTGAGCAGCAGGAAGCCAAAGATTTGCCAAATGACTTTAATTTTTAATAGATACGAAAGAAAGAATTTTCCATTAATTACATTTTATTTACTTTGGGTTTATTGTGTTTTCCCGAGTCGAATAATTGGACCTGACAAGTTCTACTTAGGTCTTTCCGTTCAGAACTGGATAGGTCCAGTGGTCCAGTGGTCCTGGTGGTTTTTGGAAAGCCTTTTCCCAAGTGCTTTCTACCTTTCTACCTCTGATTATGTCCCATTTCAGCACTCGTTAGGTGTAAGCCCGACTTGCATTCAGACTTTTCAAATCCTTGCCGGTCCCCGTAATTCAATGGGCCTATATTAAATCTGGGTTCATATCTCTGTTTACGCATGCGGTATTGAAATGAAAAATGCAATTAATGTTTTTTTTTAAACTCGAAAATCGACATTTCACGAGAGGGTGGAGGGGAGACGCATGTATGCGGAGGCTTGAAATTTTTAACCAACAAGGGGAGAAGATTGCAGAATCTATTCTAGCCACTCTTGTCCCTCCGCTTGCATGCATTTGTCTAAATAAAAAATGAAATTGTTAACAAATCTGACCCTTGTTCCAAGTGAAAATGAAAATTTTTTATTTCGACATTTCTGGCGCCTCCGAGGGTTTCATTGGCATTAGAGGGGACAATAAATACAGAATCATCCTCCACTTGGCGAAAAAATTCGATTTTGGCGAAAGTCGACTTTCCCCCGGGAAAAACGGAAAATCTGACCCTTTGAAAATCTGAAAAAAAAAACTTTTTCAGTATTGACTTTTTCCATATACTTTTGAGAGTTCTGAATAGCCCGTCACTTAAATAGTTGGAATCAACCTTCAGCCGGCTAAAAAATTCGATTTTGGCGAAAGTCGACTTTCCCCCTGGAATAATCCAAGACACTTTGGCCCTCGTGACCCTTGCGACCCTTTGACNTTAACAAATCTGACCCTTGTTCCAAGTGAAAATGAAAATTTTTTATTTCGACATTTCTGGCGCCTCCGAGGGTTTCATTGGCATTAGAGGGGACAATAAATACAGAATCATCCTCCACTTGGCGAAAAAATTCGATTTTGGCGAAAGTCGACTTTCCCCCGGGAAAAATGGAAAATCTGACCCTTTGAAAATCTGAAAAAAAAACTTTTTCAGTATTGACTTTTTCCATATACTTTTGAGAGTTCTGAATAGCCCGTCACTTAAATAGTTGGAATCAACCTTCAGCCGGCTAAAAAATTCGATTTTGGCGAAAGTCGACTTTCCCCCTGGAAAAATCCAAGATCTGACACTTTGGCCCCCGGTGAAAATTTTTTTTTTTCAGTCTTCACTTTTTCCACATACTTTTGATAGTTCTGAATAGCCCGTCGCTTAAATAGTTGGAATCAACGTTCACCCGGCTAAAAAATTCGATTTTGGCGAAAGTCGACTTTCCCCCGGGAAAAACGGAAAATCTGACCCTTTGAAAATCTGAAAAAAAAAACTTTTTCAGTATTGACTTTTTCCATATACTTTTGAGAGTTCTGAATAGCCCGTCACTTAAATAGTTGGAATCAACCTTCAGCCGGCTAAAAAATTCGATTTTGGCGAAAGTCGACTTTCCCCCTGGAATAATCCAAGACACTTTGGCCCTCGTGCCCCTTGCGACCCTTTGACCGACTTTCCCCCTGAAAAAAAAAAGATCTGACCCTTTGGCTCCGGGTGAAAATTTTTTTTTTCAGTTTTCACGTTTTCTACATACTTTTGAGAGGTCTGAATAGCCCGTCGCTTAAATAGTTGGAATCAACCTTCACCCGGCTAAAAAATTCGATTTTGGCGAAAGTCGACTTTTCCCCTGGAGAAGCCGAAAATCTGAGCCTTTGGCTCCGGG
>NW_021680360.1:1678225-1728621 GCF_001412515.2 Diachasma alloeum
TCTGAATAGCCCGTCACTTAAATAGTTGGAATCAACCTTCACCCGGCTAAAATATTCGATTTTGGCAAATTCAATGAAACCCCAAATTTCTTATCAGCACGAAAACGAGAATTTTCTAACTTACTTGAATTTTCAATCAAAACACGACTCTCCATTACCAAATTACGGAGAATTTTCCATGAATTCAAAATTCACGAAAATATTGACCACAATTGTCACGATGACTATTAATTCCCGAGGAATATTTGAACTGAAGTCCAAAGTTTTTATTGATTTTTCCACGGAACGTCAACTTTTCAATTCCGAAATTCCTTCAAATTTCCGTGGAACTAAAATGTGACAAAAATTTCCAAGAAGCATCGACAATTTCAGCCAAGATTTGTTACCAGTACACTCCATAAAAATTCGTACGAAGGACAACGGAGCTTTATTCATGTTCGACCATTTGTGATGATTTTGAAAATCCATACAAAGAATTCTTACGTAAAAACATGAGTAATAAATTTGAAAATGAAAGAATCTAAGAATGAAAAGTCTTAAAAGCGGTGTTTGATAATAAAAAGTAGTCACCTGTAGATATAATGCGCCGCCAAGAGACATTTTCCAGAGATTATCTATATTTAAACTCTAAAATCGTAAAAATTTCAACAATGTCAAGCCCAAAAAAATCTCATCGAGGGAAGCCCTTAAATCCCCAGGTACAATCACACGTGGAGTCACCTCGGGGTCATTGTCCCGTCCCCCGAAGTTATTCCGTAACATGACGTAACAGCGCCCCGAAAAAATTTCATAAATGCAAGTCACAAACTAACACTGAAAAAAAATTAATATTGAAAGTTGCATCGTAAAAGTGTTTTTACGCTTAACTGTCAATTAATTGCGATGGAACGGGGAAGTGTTTGGTTGACTAAACGAAATAACTGAGGGCCTCAGCAGAATTGAATGAAGACGTCAGACAAAACGTGCACGGAAAAAGGTGATTCATCAGTCGATTGGAGGAGAGGATGATGTCGATGCATTCGGATCAATGTCCTCTCTTGAATTCTCGTAAAAAGACAGGGCACGAGATCATGGTCTCATTAATCTGCGAATATCTACGAAAGTATTGGGTTTAGGCGAATGTGACAAAATACTTTTTTGGTAGATGATAAAACTCTCTACTAAAAGTACTTCTGAATATTTTGCGAATTTTTATTGATTAGCGAGATAATTGGACGGTTGATTATGGAGGGTTGGTTGATAATGAAGTGAAAAACAAATGCACGCAAATAATATTTTAAAAATATCTTTGAAGCTAGTGGGTTTAGAGGAAAATTAAAAAAATGTTTTTTTGTTGATGGGGAAATTCTTTATAAGAAATATTTAACGATTTTTTTCCAGCGCGACTGAGATAATTAGATATATGATAATATAATTAAAGAAGATTTGAGTGAAAACTCTGAAACTATTCAATTATTAGTGCATTGTCGTTCCCCTGAACTTTCAACAAATTTCGACGTTGATAATGCAAAATTTTATGCAAAAATCAATAAAAACTATAAATATCAATTTTGGCATTCTATGAAAATTAATAAAAATCAGGAAAATTTAAATAAAAATCTTCTTGAACTTTTCATTGAACGTAATTTGGTACTAAATATTCATTCTTTGATTGAAAATCCAAGTAACCGGAGAAGTTTTCGTCTTGCTGCCGATAAAAAAATTGAAATTTCATTAACTTTTTCGTGAAATCGAAAAGTTAATTATTTTTCGCCCCTAAAAATTTCCAATTAATTGGAAATTCCGCATTATTTGTTACTGAATATTCATATTTTCATTAAAAATCCATTGAGTTCGGAAATAATTGTTTTCCCCTAGCTGGAAAAAATTGAATTGCATGGAATTGTCAGTGAAATCTACAATTGGATTATTTTCCCCCCTAAATCGAATTTAATATCGCTCCCCTGAAAATCCCGAGTCAACTCTCCATGAAATTTCATTTTTTTTCCAACACTGAATAATATAAATTTATTGAGACCTTTTTTGTAATTATAAAATTCTCCACTCGAAATGTACAGGAAATTTTTCTCTATCACCCTTCAACCCCTCGAAATTCTCCGCGATCCATCACCACTGGAGACCCCATGACGTCAATCCCTGCAGATCAACGTCCTGATAATGAATACAAATCAGACAAATTCAGGTAAATATATTCCTAAATCTCCAAGTAATTGCTAATTCAGCGTAATTTATTGCTGAATATTCATATTTCAATCAAAAAATCCATTAAGTTTGCAATTTTTTGTCTTCCTCCAGCTTAAAAAATCAGAACATTCAATCAACTTTCAGTAAAATCTGAACTTCAATTATTTTTCGCTCCTAAGTTAAATTTAATAGGAAAAATGAAATTTAATAATCTGCAGGTAATGTTCTCCTGAAGATTGCGAGTCATCTCTCAATCCAGTTTCAATTTTTTTCCAACACTGAATAAAATAAATTCATCAAGAGACTTTTTTTGTAATTATAAAAATTATAAAATTCTCCACTCAAAATGTACAAAAAATATTTCGCCATCGCCCTTCATCCCCTCGATATTCTCCGTGATCCATCACCACTGGAGGCCCCACCATGACGTCACTCCCTGCAGATCAATGTCCTCACTCCAATCATAATCGAAAACTGTGATACATAACATCAAGAGATAGCACGTCACGTGTCTCGACTGCATCTGTACGTTACGTCGGTCACGTCCCAAGGCCCGTGACTTTGAACTCTGTCTTGCTCGATGACTCCCTCTTTCTCCTCGTGTAATGGAGGGAGTGGGCGCGCAGAGGGGGTGGGGGGGCGAGGGGAGCGGGAATAACGCCCAGCACAACGTAACACGACACAAGGACGCGAGATCTCCAATCCCCTCATTATCACAGTCACTTCCAGAGTCATTCGTACACCTGTTAAATCCCCCCTGATTCTTTTTCCCCTGGCTCTCTCGAATTTCAACTTCAAGGAAGTTTCTGCATGATTAGATAGGTTTAATCATTCTCTTCTGTTCTTTCCTGCCCCCTTTGTGGGAGAAATTTTAGTGCAGAGCTTTTTTTTCTCGTTCTTTAACGTCGGTTAATGCTCTTGAAATTCAATGCCGGTTCAACTGAACACGCGGAAGGGTACAGTGACACGCGATTCAGCTCTTCTTTCATTGCCGTCGATATTAGGTGATGAGAATTTTTTTTTTTTTTTTCATCAATTGGGTGGAGATCACTACTTGGTACTAATTTTTTAAGCTTTAATAATTAATTATGATCCAAAAAGTCCGAAAATGCAACTTAGGCCTCGTCAATTGATGGCTAATGAATGGATGAAATTGAATTTTTTTTTCAAATGTAGGTATTGTGGAGCCCTATCGATTGCTATTAATTAAAATTTAATTAATCGATTAGGTTTTTTAATTTTCGATTTTTTTTCGAAAATCGGTTTGCCCTACGATAACAAAAAAAATGTCCTTAATTGATTGAACGATGGCTTAAAAATTTGTTTGGATGTCCTTTTTCCGAGATCGAAGATGAAGGCGAAAGCAAAAATCGTTGTTTTGATTTATTTGAAAATTTTCAAAAATCTTGTATTTTGTTGAAAATCAGAATTTCGGGGATATCTTTGAAAATCATGTTTCAAATGAATTAATTATACATGACAGAAGGAAATTATGGGCAAAATAACCATTCGGAAGGTAATTTATAAGCAAAAATAATTATACTATATGTAATACAAGAGAAATTTCCCACTTGTTTAATCTTGAAACTCTGTCAATTACTGAGGATAAATTATTGAAGTGATTTGAGATTGATTACTTTTATTGCTAGAGAGGCAAAATTTCATGAGCCATAATACATTTTAATTCTGCAATGAAGAGCACACGGATTTTTGAATTTTTCAATTTGAAAAAATATTAATTATTTAGACTCAATTCGTTGAGGAAAATTTATTAATTATTGACGATTAATTCCTGAAGCAATGGAAAATTGTTTAGTTCTATTGCCGGAGAAATTCATGAAATACAAAATTTTTCCGTTCCGCAATGAAGAACGCACTGATCTTTCAATTTTTCAATTAAAAAAAAATTCTTAATTATTCAGGATTAATTGTAGAAATGATGAAAGGATCATTAGCTGTATTGTTGGAGGCAGAATTTCCGAAATACAATACTCATTCATTCTGCAATGAAGTATAGAGCTCGGAATAAAAGTTAGATGTTGGAACAAAAAGCCCGTAAAAGGTAGGAAGAGCGGCGGTTCTACAGTTAAATTTTTTGGGAGGGTCCCCGGACGAGTGAGCACACATAGCCGGGTCCGAAGGCACCTGCGGTCGACGACCCATGGTCCCATGGGCTATCGAATACCACTCTTTACCTTCTCTCGACGATGCCCAACACCGTGGAAACACACAACCGGCGACAATTACGAGCGCGTAGGAATGTCACCTCGCCGCGTTTATAACCGGACTCGATGAAAATTATTTATCCAAAAATACGCGGATGGAGTTGCGAAATAAATATTGCATGAGTTATCAATGCGAATGAACTCGGGATCAACGGAGGAACCTCTTTCGCTGTTAATGGAGAAGGAAATTGAAACTATTTCACTGTTATTTTTAAGGATGTTTGTCCATTTTCCGGTGAATTAATTCAATTGTGTGAATTAAAAAAGAATTTTAGCAAAAAACAAGTTATTTTTGATAATAAATTAGCAAGCCGAATTGTTATTTTGCACATCCTTTCTTTTTACCATGGATAATTCATTGTTTATTTTATTTTATTGAATTGAACAAGATTTCTTTTCAACTAATTTTGTTAGATTTTCAACTCAGTTGAATGTTATCATCATCATTATTCCTATTATCCCCTTCTTCTGTACAACCGATTGTCTTTTTTACGGTTCTATCTCTCCCCTCAGCCCTTCGATAAAATGTTGATAGAAAATTGTATCTCCACATACTTGAATGAATTTGAAACATAACAGTTGAAGAAACCATCAGAGAGCTCATGTTCAGGGAAATTCATGAAAAATTCGAAATTTTCAAAAATCATCGTAAAAATCAAATCAACCAATATAGCTATCGTAATCATCTTTTAACTTCGACTTGATGACTTTAAAACAAACATTTTAAGCTATGATCTAATTCATTTGAAGCATGATATTCAAAGATATCCCCGGAATTCAAATTTTCAAAAAATACAAAATTTTTGCAAATTTTCAAATAAATCAAAATACCGATTATTGCTATCGGCTTCATCTTCGAACTAGGTCAAAAGGACATCCAAACAAATTTTTCAAACCATCATTCAATCAATTCAGAAAATTTTTTTCGTTATCGTGGGACAGCCGATATTCGAAAAAAATCGAAAATGAAAATAACTAATCGATGAATTAAAATTTTAATTTAAAAAGATTCAATTCCAAAAAGGAGGTTAAGATGCGCAATAATTATTGTATCCAAGTATAACACACGGATACAAAATTAAAAAAAATAAAACTATTCTTATTGATTCAAAATTGTCCCAATAATTGATGGCTTTCATTAAAATGTAAAGAAATATTTCCCCTGAACCTACTGATCTCCAATATAATCCCATACTTAATAAAACGATTATTCGACTCATGATGTGTTACCAAATCAAACAAAATTCCCCGAAGAAAACAGCTGGTGAGTTGTACACAAGAGTCTGGAGTTCAATGACTGAGGATCGAGAAGCCTCGGGCAATACTCGACTCCCCCCCCCCCCCCCCCCCCNCCTTCTTCAGTAAGTGTAATCCCCTCTTCCATCGTCATCATCCAGCAATTCTGATCGCTGGAATCTGTGTGTGACTCACAACTGAACACCGGGTGTCAAATTACTCGCTGACGTTCTCCATAAAACTGTCAGCTCCCACCTAAACTCCTGGTTTTCTCTTCCACAACATAACAGATGTTAAAAATAGATGTAACAAAATGAGGTGAATTCGCTGGAAAATATATTCGCGATTGCAGCACATTGCGGTCATTGTCATTAATTAGGAAAATTAACGGGTCATCCAAGCATTTTCACATAATTGACACGGTTCCTGTGGTCTTAATGGACATGTTGCACGTACACGTTTATTACCCATATCTATTACCAGAGATTTAATTTGTACTTTCGAAAGTGGGGGAATTTATGTAAATAAAAAATTCGAATCATCAAACACTTCGTTTTTCAGCTGCAGATTTTCTCTTATTCAATTCAATTTTTTAATTAGTTTATGGTGATTGATCATTTTATTTGCAATTGCATGTTTGGTTGAAGGATTCGAGACAATTGGGTGAATTATTACTGGAATTTCAAACTGATTGTGAGTGGTGAAGAATAAGAGTTTATTTTAGTCGTAATTGATAAAAAAAATCATGGCGAAATCCAATGGATAATAAAAATAGGGAAAAATCAGTGCGGAATTGATGTGAATTACTGGAAATATCTTTGAAAGTTGATCTGTAAAGAAATATGAGAATACGATTTTCTCACTGAAACGTGTCTTGTCATGAATGTCTTTAACCCCTTTCCCTTCAAAAATAATCGCCGAGCAAATCTACGAATGGATTTGTGATTCATGTTTTCCCAAAACTGTTTTTAACCCCTTTTTTCTCTGAAAATAATTGCGAAACGAATCTATGAATGAATTTTTGATTCATATTCCCCGCAAATTATTCCATGAATAACCCTGAATATCCAAAAACACCAAAACGTAATTTTATTATTAAAACATGTCTTCTCAAAACTGTTTCTAACCCCTTTTTCCGCAAAAGATCATTGCCAAACAAATCTATGAATAAATGTTTGATGCATTACTCCATGAATACCCTTAAAATATAAAGAAATAACGTTTTCAGATCTCATTTTGGCGAAAACTAATAAATTTTAAAAAAAAACGGAAAACCTCTTCTATTAATTTTAAAATACTCTGCAAGGAAGACCATCGAAATTCGTCTCTAAACCTCATCTCTGAAAAGATAATCGCCAAAATTATTCGCAAATTAATTTCAAAATGATGATCTCAATATAAATATTCCCGAAAAATCTCCGAAACTGGTGAATTTATTCAAAAATATCAAAACTTCATTTTCTTATCGAAACCTGTCTTCTCAAAACTATCTCTAACCCCTTTTTCCGAGGATTCCCACAAAAAAATCTGCGGATGGATATTAAATTCGTGTTTTCTACGGATCATCCCACAAAAACCCCTCAGTACATTAAAAGATAATGTTATTACATCTGGAAATTTTTATAGAAAGAACATCTGTCATTTCGATCCGAACTTCATTATAAATTCCTCCCGGATTTCATTCCTTGAAACGATAAAAAAATCACGACTGCAGTGACAATTAAACCATGTCGATCTTTGCAATTTTAATTTCTCCCTCCACTCATCCCCCGAATGCTGCATTCCCAGGACGATGATCATCATCAGATGAGTTGACTCGAGCTGTACCATTGGAGATGTAAAAATTGATGGGACGATAATCGAAAAAAACTCGTGCCCTCGGTCGAGCGGGAGAGAGAGGGGGTTACGCCCTTCGTACCCAGCGATTTATGCCGTCATAAAGATGAGAATGTCGAAACCCGAAACTACACACCAAGAAGGATGGCTTCCTGATGAGGGTGTTGGATGGACGAGGAGAACGCGGTGCCGAGGGAAAGATGAAGTGAATCCCCTTCGTCTCTCTCTCTCTCTCTCTCTCTCCCGTACAGCAGCCAAAGTCAGTTGTAACGGTATAACTAAACCCTTCTTGCCCGGTAATTTGGGTACATCTTCTCATGGAATTTCGGGCAGCATTGAACGCTGGCCCCTCGTCCCTGAGCCGCGAGTTGAATACATCCGCTGTGATTTTCGAGTGATTGCTTCTTATTATGAAACGTCAGTTACAAATTGATCTTTTGAGAAATTGATTTCAGCACAATTGGCGGCATAAAAGTTTTTTTGCTGATTATTTTTTCTCCTTTGTACTTCAATACATGATTCATCATTTTGAAAATACAAGATCTACGCGCGCTCTCGCGCGCGCTGATCTATTCATTTGTTGAAATGAAGAAATGGAATTCATTGAATTTCATTTTCTCATGAATACCTTGTAAATATTGATAATGAATCAAAGAGAATTCGACTAATGATTGAAGTGAATAGCGAAGTAGAGTAAAAGAATCTATAAAGAATTTTTCATTTTCAATTAATTATCTTCAATTTTTTAAAATAATCGCTCTCCATAAAAGGACAGAATTTATTAATTTCACCGATGATATATATACATGTGAAATATATATATTATGTATATATGACGTGAAAAAAAATTGACCACTGAAGAATTTGAAAATGCCGCGTGTTTTTTTTTTGTGAATAACTTCGTGTCACATATTGACACGAAGTTAAAATCAACAACCATTTTCAATCATCAAATTTGTCAATTCAATTGGGTGAGAAAAATTTGAAAAAAAAATCATGAACATTCAGCGTCATTGGAAGTATATTTTGCATGGAATGTTATTTTTTTAAACATTCTTTTTTTATAGATAAATCATTGGAATCGTTTAAACTTTCGGAAACCTTATTTTTTCAGCCATCAAATCGATTTCTGGTAATATTCCGAATATGAATAAATTTGTTACGATTCTGGACGAATGGACTGATGGAAAGGATTAGTTATTGTTAACAAATTGATTCGGTTGGAGGCTACGGTCTATTCGTCTCACTAAATGTTCATTCGTCAACTAATAACAAATATTTCTTTTGGTCATATTCAACTCTACCATTCGTTAATAGTTAACGGATCTCGTTTGGAATAAATGAATCATTCCAGCAGTGTGCGTTCAATGGTGGAAAATCGATTGTTTCTAAATTATTTATAGACTATACTCGTAATTTTCAAAAAATTGCAATTTTTTAATTATTTCATCAATCTTTCTCCAGAAGTAAAATTTTATTTTTTTTCAGATCAAAAAAATGCTTTCTAACGGTTCAATATCTAGATTCAAATTCAGACCTGCAGAGTTTAAATAGTAAAATTATTGTGAAATGTCCAGAAACTTCGGATCAAATCAGTCTCAAATGATGTTAGCTAACTCAGATCAAATCAGTCCCAAAAGGTTCGATGTTAGACTACAAAAGTAGAAAAGCATTTCACTGGAGAAAAAGTAGCTAAAGTACTTGGATATCCTTGAATGAAAAACCAGTGTAATTCTGTCGTGAAAATCTAGAAAAATTATCTCCATTTATTTACGGAATATTCATGGAATAATCAGACAAGAAAAAGGATTGAAAATTCATCCCTATTTTTTGTTCAAATATTTCCGGTGAAACAGTGGTTACAGACAGTTTCGAGAAGACATGTTTCAATAAGAAAATGATCTTTTGATTTGATTATTGTATAAATTCTGTAGATTCTCCATAAATAGTAAAACCCCCAACAACTAAAAATAAATATTATTTCTCATGTTCGCAATTAAATCACTGATGCAAATACTGTTATAATTATTGACCATTTCAAAATCGTGATAATTTAAATAGATTGAAAAGGTCATTTAATCATTAAATTTTCATTTTTCTTCATTTTGTTTATTCTAATCTGTCTGGGGTCTTCCGCTTTCCCCACGACTGTGCGCCCACTCGCGAGAAGTCTCTTCCTGGATGAACCGGTGAGCCCCCGGGGGCCCTCGCGGTCTTATCGACAAGGGAGATAAGACACGAGAGTCTATACCACCCAATGACGGCATCTCGTCTTGGAGATTATCCCGGACTCGGTGCATCAACATCTCCAATGGGTTTCGTGCGGGGTTAACCTGGGGTATTAATGGGTTTCATGGTGGAGGTACAAAAGATTGTGATTCCTCGAGGGGATCTTCAAGACGTGGGTAATTCATGGAAAAACGTGATTTTGGGTTTCTTTGTTTGAGGTTTTTGGGGAACATTTCAAGTATTCAGCAAACCATGGGATTCAATTTTTTATCACGCAATCGATGTGTTTTCATGTAACTTAGAACTGATTAGATTCTGAACAACACAGCCTCAGCGGTTCTTTCGATTTTGCAATAAAACTCGTGAAAAAACGTCGAAAAATGACATTTGTTTACAAATTTGATGATTCCTCTCAGAGAAACGATGGCATTGATTTCTTATCATCATAATTGATGCAACTTTGTATTAAGGCTGGAGTGAACTTCCAGCAAAATCGTCTCAGCGGTATCGGAGTAATTCGAACATGAATTTTTGGAATTTGAAACTTTTCAAAGATTTTCTAATGTAGCTCAATTTTTTTCATTATCATTTTTTTTATTCTATTTCTCTTTTTTCTTATTAAGAAGATCAAACAAAGACAAGGAAAATTTGAGCCGAAGAAATTCAATGCAAAATATCTCAATAGAATAAGTTGTATAGAAAAATATAATTCTAATGAATGACGGAAAGGCAATTGGTCGGGAAGTTATTCCCTCGACCCGTAATGGGTCACACCACCAGCAATGGGGGCGACCGCAAGCGAGCGACCAACAACCCAGTCGATTTTTTTTTTTCAGTTATCGTGGGACAAATCGATTTTCGAAAAAATTCTAAAATATAAAAACTAATCGATGAATTAAATTTTAATTGATGGCGATCGATAGGGCTCAACAATACCTACATTTGAAAGAAAAAAAATTCAATTCCATCCATTCATTAACGAACAATTGAAGAAAACCTTTGTTACATACGTACACACATACACACACGTACGGACGAGATCTAAAAATTTCATTTTCGGCCTTTTTGTATCACACTGGGTCGATGTAACACAAAAAATCCAAAACTTAAATCTGAAAGATTACGAAGCTTCCATTCGGAAGTAAAATAAACCCTCCCCTCCTTTCTAGATGCACTGCTACAATTTTTTTTCAATTTCCTGGAAGATATTATAGTAAATCTCATGAGACTGACATTGAATCGAATTTAGGGAAAAAATGGTTATGAAATTTCAAGTTTTAAGTAGAATTCACAGAAATTTATGAATTTTCAGTGGGAGTGAGATGGGAATTTCACAACTTGATTGAATTTTCAGTAGGCTATGAATATTCAGCTATAATACCCCAAGACCTTCAAAATGATCGGATATTTCCCGAATGTTTTGTTGCATAGCAACGAGAGGGATCAGTTTTGCAGATTAATTTTACTGCAAAGCTGATCCCGATCGTTGATATGCAGGAAAACTTGAGGGAAATATCCGATGAATTTTGAAGGTCGAGGGGTATTCAGAGGACAATTTCTTCAATTCTGATTTTGGCCGATCAGGGTGCAGTGTTTGGAGTTACGGGACACATCTCACCAAAATGTGAGGAATATCTGTCAAATTCGTAGGAAAACAATGGACAGGCTACAGGGAAATTATCAGTCTGATAATATCCCTGCAGCCGGGGAAATTATTAGTGTGAAAATGACATGAATTTTCAATTTTTCCCTGAATTTTCACACAATAATTGAACTGAAAAATCAAGTATTTTATTGATTTCCAGATCATTTGCCCAGAAAATCAATGGAATATTTGATTTTTCAATGGCAAGATTTTCTAAAATTTCCGTGGAACTTAAACGCGATAAAAATTTTCGGCATTTGGCACGAAAAATTCCGACGAAAATTTCGAACACTGCAATTTTTTCCTCCACCCAACCCCGAACGATACATTTCCCGGAAATGATTCAACCCCTTCACGACTCTGAAAAATAATCAAAAACTACAACCGTCTCCGCATCATTAATTCACCGACGAGCGCTCAAACAATATTTATTTAAATTAGTAGACGTTTCATCATGCGTTAAGACGCCCGAGAGAGTCTTCTCGGGTCAGTTTGGGGTTCCGGATTCACTCGGCATGGATATACGCTCACAAAACCACCGAGGATCGGAGGGAGTGCTAGTATAGGGGCGCGCGAGTACCTCGCGTTCGCCTTGTGTGTACACACATGTATTTTAAACTTGCAGGAGAGTCTCAGCGTTTGCGTGAGGTTTTCATGTGTGGAATATACGAGGGGTTCACTGACCCAACAGGGGCTTTTGTTCGTGTTCGAACGAGGAAGAGAGGCCCCCAAACTCCTGCGGCATTCTCCACACCGGAGAGGTGGGCCAACAAAACCACAGCGTTACCTTTCCCCATTCTCTCTCGCTTCTTTGCCCCCACCTCCCACTATTGACTGGAGAGCTCCCTTTATCGTTTCTCCACCTCGCTCTCACTTCTTGTTTCATGAATTCGAAAGACTCTTGGGTTGGGTAATCGATCGTAATACCCCAAGGTCTTTACCACCTGCTGTATTTTAACTGGCGCCAATGAAACTTGTTGCATTCTTTGGGACTTTATTTCGGGGATTAGATTGTGATTTCGGCGAGATCCGGGAGGGGTATGTCGGTTTTTTTTTCTTGGCTCTGTTAGAGAGGTAAGAATGAGGAAGTGAATTTTTTTAGAGGAAGGGGGAATGGAGTCTTTTAGTCGGATTGTCCTGAGATTTTGAAAGTGAAATTCGATGATTTTTTTAGTCATTTTCGTATGGAGAGAAATTCTATAGGAAAATTCTAGTGCTAGCGCGGGAGAAAGGGCGTAAAGTGATGGGCGGGGAAACATTGCAGTGCCGGCTGGGAATTTTCCCGGTCTTATAGGGAATTTTTACTGAATCCTAGACATTTTACCTTAATAATAGCAATAGAATTTTTCTAAAGAATTTCTCTCCGTGCAGAGGTTTTTTCCAAGATTATGCATGAATGTGAGAAAGGTATCGATTTTTTTTCAGTGAGAAGAAAGAAACGCATGCAAACTGTGCAGTTCCCGTCAAATTTCTGAATTTAGTGGAGAAGTTATGAAATTAATTCTATTTTAGCCTGAATTTATGTTAAATGTCGCTAAGTTCGAGGGAAATATGGCTTTTTTTAGAGAGAAAATTATGTAATACATCTTTGTTTGTTTTATTAAAAAAAAATAAGAAGGAAATTTGTAAACAGTTCACTACCATCGTAAATATCTTTTTTTTAATTCAAAGGAGGTGAGTGAGAGGTTCTCGTCAATTCAGGGATTTTTTTAACGTTTAAACATGAATGTGAGGAAGATATCGATTTTTTTCACAGAGAAGAAAGAAACATGCAAACTGTGCAATTCAAAAGGAATTCTGACATTTTCGCCTAATTACAGGACAAGAAAGCATTGGGCTTGAGAATTATTCCAGAAATTATCTCCAGAACGAGCATAAAATTCTACAAAAAAAGAATGTTTAATGTCAATAATGATTATGAATATAATTAAGTAATTAAAAAACGATTAACAAAAAAGCTGCAAAATATTGTTTTGTTATTTTGCAAACATCTCCAAGACTATTTGGTACATCAAAACAGTCAACAGACTTTTCCATAGCCCATAAAATTCACGAAAAAATATCTCGAAATATTCCACTAAACCCGACACTCCCAGAGATATTCCCAAAATACCATGAAATTAATTCCAATCTCATCCCGATTAATCGCTTCACAATTGACCCAAAGCGTCGAAAAAAATCACCGGAAATTGGCTCGAGTCTACAAAAAAATCATTCCCAAACCCGTCAATAAACACTCGGGAATTGTCATTCGGTGACCGCAGGTCGATGACTCCTCGATACAACTTTATCTCTTCCTGCTCATCTGATTCATGCGCGCAAGAGAGCAAGCCCACGGTTTTTCATCTTTTTACCTTTATCAAGTCACTCTATTTTTATTTTATTACACGATCATATATCGCCTACACGTTTTCTCTGTTTCGTTACTCATTTTTTTCCCTTAGGTGCCATCCCACAAAGTGCGTAAGTGGTTGAACGGTGATTTAATAAAATCATCACGTAAACACTTTTGTGAAACACCGGAGGGACATCAGGTTCTCAAATTGTATTATATCGCTGAGTGGGCCTGGGGATACGCATTTACCCAACAATGCGAGTGGAGCAGATTGTTGACTATCTCGTGTGGTAATTTGCGGAGGAACAATTTATAAACAAAAGTAAATAGAGGGATTTCCTCTGATTGAGATGAATCCATTTATTTCACTTCAGTTCGTCACACAGGAGATGCAAATATTTATTCATTTGGCGATATTGAGTTAATTAAAAGTCAACAGTTTCAACTGTATTCCCAGGCATGCATGCGAATATTTAAATGCAGAGGCGGTGATAGTGGGATGAGGACAGTCAATTCAATTTTATTCGAAATTTTTGAATCTGGTAAATATTGAAGAAGTTTGATACAGATTGAAAAATCTTTGTGGACTTTTTTTTGGAGAGCGCAATGGTGTCGACAAACACAACTTTTATCAATACAAATCTACTATCTCTGGAAAATATTTGATTATTAGTATTTCTGTCGAAATTTTAGGAAATTTTTTTACTTGAAGAACCGCGGGTTGATCAGACAATCAATGAAAACCGTCAATTTCACTTCAATTGTTAAGTAAAAATTGGAGAAAAATCGGATGAATATATTCTGGAATTTTCAATTAATTGAAAATGCAGCTCAATTTGGTACTGACAATTCAAGTAAATTGTGAAATTTTCGTCTATTTCTACTTGAAACTATTGGAGTTTATTTGAATTCCAGCGAAAACTAGGGATTTCATAAGACTTTTCATTGAATCGTTTTTAATATCAGTCTCCTGGGAATTGCCGACTGATTTTTAATGACATTTCAATCTTTTCGTAACAGTTGTCAACTAAAACTTAATTTCAAGTGAATTTAGAAAGGATTTTAAAGAATCGAGTGAATCTGGTTTCATTTTTAAGTTGAAAAACATCTTGTCATTGAGGAAAAAAATGTACCAAGAACTACAGCACCAAAAATTGAAGTGAAATAAGATTTATAACAAAAGGTTCTTTTGAATTTTTCTGTCGATTCGTTATTTATTTTTGAATCGTTCAATTATCTCAGGAACGGCTGAAAATCGAAGAAAAATTGGAACAGGGTAAACAAGTCAATTTATAGACGGGGGTTAGTTTCTGGACAATTTCAACATGCGTTGAATATTCCATAAATAAAATGAAAATTGTACTGATTATTTCACCTTTCAATAATACTACTCATGTATAATCATGTGATCAATCATTTTTTCTATTGATCGACATTTAATAAATAAAAAAAATATGGCTCAGTCGTTCAGAATTAGGGGTTTCGGCTGCATTCAACTATTGCTTAATTTAATTATTCTTTGTTTTGTTATTTTCACTTAAAATAATGTTTTTCTGCTAATTAAAACATTCGTAAAGGTATGAAAGCCATTATATCCCCATTTAGGTGATTCTTTTATTTTAGATTCTACCACGAAACTCGAGTTTCCCTTAACCGTCTCGCGAAGTGGGAGGGAAATGTGTACATTGCGTCTGAATTTTCCGTGCCAAATCCTGGAAATTTTTATCGTGCTTACTTTCCACTGAAATTTCAGGAAATATTGTCATTGAAAAATCAAATATTCCATTGATTTTCTGTTCAAATGATCTGAAAATCAATAAAATACTTGAATTTTCAGTTAAATTATTTTGTGAAAATTTCAAAAAATCGTAAAATTTAGGGAAAAATTGAAAATTTATGTCATTTTGTTTCTAAACATTCATGTTCCATTGAAAATTCAATGGAGTTCTGAAATTTCCATCTCACCCCCACTGAAAACTCATGAATTCAGTAGCGAAGTGGTGAAACGGTACATGACAATTTCGACTATTGACCAGATTTCAATAAATATCTCGGAATCTAAGGGAGGTCGCAGAATTCTTGTTATATCCTTTTTTGTAGAGCCGATTGAGTGCTACAACAAATCTAATTACGAAAATTTCGCTATCTTCCTTAGATTCGGAAATATTCCTCAAAAACTCAACTGGGAGATGAGTCGACTTCAACCGTTTAACCACTTCGCCACTGAATTTCTTCAAATTTCATCTAAAGGTGAAAATTTCATGCCCATTTTTCCCCTAAATCCGAGTCAATGTCACTCTCATGAGAATTCCGATCATATTTTCCATGCAATTGATCATATTTTCCGTGCAATCAAAAAATTTCCAACAATGTGACTTTCCACGCTTGGTGTACAATATACAATTTTATGTTCAAATCTCCCCAGAAAACTCCAACCCCAGTGTTTTTCCCTGCAATCAAATCCCCCCCAAATTAACATTGTCCACACCAGGCCCCTCTCCCTCACAATTTAAGCATCGAGTGTCGGCATTAACGATCCAACGATAACCACACTCGGGGAGTGTAACCCTGCGTGTCCCTCGATTCCCTCAGTCACCTGTCTCCCCCACGTGGCTTACCCATGTAAACCTTCCCGCATACCCCACAGAGACTCTATACCCCCGGGATTTTCTAACATTTGGCTTCCACCATCAGTGTGTTACTGACCCCGAGTGACCCTAAGCATCGGGTACTGTTACCTTACCTTCCGCACAATTTATTTTCTCCTCTCACTATCCTCTCCTTGTTCTCTTCATTTAACGCACGACCTTCACCATAAATTCCTCCTAATCACCCCCTTCCCGCTGCTGATCACCCCCATCTGTTATCGTTCTCGTTATCTCACTTCTGCTAATTACTTAAATTTGCTTCATGCCTTCCAGGTTTTCATATATTTATAGTTACAATCGCTTGACAGTTCTGTGAGAGAGAAAGAGTTTCTGCGATAAATAAGGAATTTCATCAATCATTTGGTTTTAAACATGAAAAAAAGGACCTTAAATTGAATTCAAATTCATAAAATGAAACGTTTAAATACAGTTAATCCGTGAATTTCCGAAAGCTTTCAACTGATTAGGTCCAAAAAAAGACAAAATGTTCCTTGATCGATAAAAATCCTTATTTGCTGGGAAAAATATCAATGATCACCCAACACGATAAATTTAATTCCCTCGAATTCCCCAGACGAATAAGAAATTCCATGAATGACTCCATCTTAAATTAAATTCAACTTCCCAAAATAAAAAGTTTAAACGCAATTAACCCTTAAATTTCCAAAATCTTTCAACTTTAAGTGAATCATAAATCCGACAATAAATCCCACAACAGCCCGTGTGTAAATTTTTTCCCTAAAAAATATTGGTTTCCCATGATCTCCCAACAGTCCAAAAAATGACAGAACGTTTCTCAAACGTGCAATCATCATATTTTCTCAAAATGGATCAACATCCTCAAATGCTGCCCAAAAATGATCACCCAACACGATAAACTTAATTCCCTCAAATTTCCCAAACGAATAAGAAATTCCATGAATGATTCCATCTTAAATTGAATTCAACTTCTCAAAATAAGAAGTTTAAACGCAGTTATCCCTTAAATTTCCAAAATCTTTCAACTTTAAGTGAATCATAAATCCGCCAATAAATCCCACAACAGCCCGTGTGTAAATTTTTTCCCTAAAAAATATTGGTTTCCCATGACCTCCCAACAGTCCAAAAAATGACAGAACGTTTCTCAAACGTGCAATCATCATATTTTCTCAAAATGGATCAACATTCTCAATTTCTGTCAAAAAATGATCACCCAATACGATAAACTTAATTCCCTTCCATTTACGAGACGAATAAGAAATTCCATGAATGACTCCATCTTAAATTGAATTCAACTTCCCAAAATAAAAAGTTTAAATACAGTTATCCCTGTTTAAATGCAGTTATCCCTTAAATTTCCAAAATCTTTCAACTTTAAGTGAATCATAAATCCGACAATAAATCCCACAACAGCCCGTGTGTAAATTTTTTCCCTAAAAAATATTGGTTTCCCATGATCTCCCAACAGTCCAAAAAATGACAGAACGTTCCTCAAACGTGCAATCATATCTTCCCAAGACGAATGCCCATCCTTAATTGCTGAAAAAATGGCCAACAAATATGCAAGTTCACTAACGGCAGATCTCGCTCCGCCGTTCATTTCGGACGCTCGACTGCCTCGTGAGCGAACGGTAAAAAAAATTGTGCAAAGAAGCGGGCGGGAGAAAAAAAAATCCAGAAGATCGAGCATTGACCGTGTGCATAACGAGCTTGCGCACGAACCACTCCACAAACAATTAATACCAAACGATTGAAACAAGATCGATCAGCATGAAACACTCACCTCTTATGGTGCTCGGCATTATGTCCTCAATGGCATATCCTGTTATCCAAAATAAATAGCACCAGTATTTTCCCAAAATTCAAATGCACTTCACTCCACCCCAATTCCCAATGAATTCCGTATTTTTAAAGCCCCGTTAAAAAAATACAGCAAAAATACAGCTGTAAACTGTGTCTCCCCTGTATCTGCTGTTTATCCTGGCGCACAAAAAAATTTAATCATATAAAACAGTCAAACGCACTTCCATTTCGTCACGATAATCACCAGCAACTTCCGGCTGAGCTTGACGCATCAAGAGAAATGTGAACAGACCGAAGCACATAGATCCCCTGCGATCGATTCGCAGTCTCTCTTTTTCGTATTGAGTTGGAGTGTCAGGTACAGGTCGACGACATCCGTATGAAATCGATGCTCGCCACGCCGTCTCAGCTCCCAATGACATTTACCGAATGAAAATACACGACAAAACCGGTGTTATTATTCCGAATAAACACTGGAAGGACAAAACTCGTTCCTCTAGCCGATGTAAACAAGAGGGCTGAGTAAACACTGAATTCCCCTCTTATTATCCATAACCTCTCACTCAACAATCACCAGATAAAAATTTCACCGAGAGTCATCGCTTGATGAACAATTAAAAACACCACAAATTGTTGGTAAATCACTCGAACCTGCGGATCGTTAATTAAATCGATCGATTTCAACTCCACGGGAATCGATGCCGTGGTTTGGAGGTCCGGTGGTGGTGGTCGGTGAGTGACTCTACCGGCAACGGGGTACACCGAGATCCACAGGTGCTCGTGGCCCTTACCCCTCCCCTCTTCTTTCTCCCGCGCATCCCACCTCCTCGTGGTTGTCGCCGAGCTGGCTCTTCCCCATAGCACTGCCCACCCCCTCCCCGCGGGCTAANCCCCCCCCCCCCCCCCCCGCCCACACCTACTGAGCTGTTCCTGAGTTCATAGTTCCTTTTAAATTTTCGGTAGAACTTTTCGGTTTTTTCAAACGCCTCAACTCGTTTTTTTCATCCCCTGGGTCCGGTCTTTTTATTCCTCTTTGGAGGTTTTTTCTCATTGCTTTTATCTCTGGATTCCCCTCCGACGATTCCGGTTCTGTGATTGTCGGATTTTTACCGTTCCTCCACTGCGGTTCTCTGTCATTTTGAACTCCCCCTTTTTTTTCAGTCGGTGATTTTTCTGGAGATGCAGACGAGTGGAGTCGTCGGGTGTTTGGAGGTTTAATTGATTTGTTCGATTATTTTGCTGCCGAGTGGAAGGTTTGTAAGTGGTTAAATTCAAGGTTTTGATTTTTTGTGTTGTGTCGACCCTGTATGATTCAAAACAAAGCTTTTCTTCAATTGTTAGCTAATGAATGCATGGAATTGAATCTTATATGGAATTGAATATTATTATCAATTCAAATTTCATTCATGCATTAGTTCTTTTAATTTTGGAATTTTTTCGAAAATGGTTGTCCCACGATAACTAAAAAAATGTTCTGAATTGACTGAATGACGGCTTAAGAATTTGTTTGATTGTTCTTTTGACCGAGTTCGAAGAGGAGGGCGATAGCAATAATCGTTACTTTGACTTATTTGAAAAATTGCAAAAATTTTGAATTTTTTGCAAATTAGAATTCCGGGGATATCTTTGAATATCATGCTTCAAATGAATTCAACCATAGCTTAAAATGTTTGATTTAATGCCATCAAGTCGAAGTTAAAAGACGATTACGATAGATATTGCTGATTTGATTTTTATGATGATTGTTGAAAATTTCAAATTTTTCATGAATTTCCCTGAATGTGGGTTTTCTAATGGTTTCTTCAAATGTGATGTTTCAAATTCATTCAAGTATGTATGAATAAAATTTTTCTATTAACATTTTATCGAAGGGCTGAGGGGAGAGATAGAACCGTAAAAAAGACAAACAGTTGTATAGAAGAAAGGGATAATAAGAATAATGATGACGATAACATTCAACTCGGTTGAAAATCTGACAAAATTAGTTGAAAAGAAATCTTATTCAATCCAATAAAATAAAGTAAACAAATAATTATACACGATAGAAGCAAATGATGTGCAAAATAACCATTCGGAAGCATATTATTGCTAATTTATTAGCAAAAATAATTATACTATATGCAGTACAAGAACAATTTCCCACTTGTTTTTGGATTTGTTGAGACTTGGATTTTCGTCATCTGATTACTTATTTATTGATGACTGCGCGGTGGCAATGACCTCGAACGTAACCGAGAGAAAATCGTTAATTCTCGGGGTTCGGGGCTTGATGGGGCGCCACGTTCACTTGTTTTTTTTATCTCGATTTCTTTCGTCACCCGGGGGAAGAGGAGTTGAGGTTACGGCTGGTGGTCGCCATTTTGGAGATTATTGAACTCACCGGAATAGGAGTGATGACTCGCTTTTGATGGCTCAACCTGACTCAAGGACGAGTGTTATCCAATGGAGTGAGGGGAATTGACGGTCTTGATCTTGATGCCAGACACGGACCATTGGTTTGTCCCTGGATTTCAAGTTCTGTTCTGGAGAAATTATAAAGTGAAACAGAAAATTATGGGTTGGATTTTTTTTATGATTCCGTCATGCTGCATAAGTGGACGGAGTTTTTTTAATATTTGAGGGAATGAGAATTGACGGAACAAGAGTAGTTTTGTATTGGTCAAATATACACTGTTGGAAAATTACTCTTGAAATTTCAAGTGACAAAGCTTGAAATTTTTAACAACGACAAAGGTACACGCAATTTCTGCATATTTCTTCACTGATACATCAGTTAATTTCCTGAATACTCGAGTAATTCTCAATTTCCAGATCCATGCGGCACGGAAAAAAGTTAAAAATTGGGAAAATTCAGGCAAAAACTTTTCTGAATTCTCAATCTATTGACAATTTAACTACATTTGATGTTTAATTTTCACAATGAGTTTGAAAATTCAAGCTTTCATTGAAATATCAAAGATCGCTTAACATGAAAAACCCAATTTCCTTGAATTTTCAAGATGAATGAGAAATTTTGTGAACATTTGGAATTAAATTCAAAAGCACAACATTGAGAATTCAGATGAAACTGTCGCTGAAATTTCAGGAAATTTCTAACAGTGGATTTTTGATATTTGTTCAATGGTAATTTAGCGTTTCAGAGGAAGATCAGTTGATTTTTATCCACAATTTTTGTTATCTTCAGTGTCATAATCATTGTTTTAAAAATGTTTTTTCACGGTTCAATATCGAGATTCAAATGGAGACCTACAAAGTTTAAATAATAAAATCATTGTAAAATGTCCGGAAACTTAGGGTCAATTCGGGCTCAACTGAAAGCTCTGATGTTCGACTGCAAAAGTAGGAAAGCATTTCACTAGAGAAAAAATAGCTAAAGTACCTGGATATCCTTAAGAAGTTCCTTAAGATTTCTGAGAGTCTCAACTTGAAACTGTTGAAAATCTCAACTCGAAAAATGTGAGAACCACAATTTAAGCCTTTCAAAGGTCTCAATTTGAGATCATTTCCCAAACTAAAACTTGTTTTTTTTTGCGTGTCCCTGAAACGCAAAACTTTCTTCTCTCTACGTTCCTCTTCAAGACTTTCAAATTCACCTAAAACCATCTCTTTTAATCATTTTCTGATTTGCGATTTTTCGGTCGAAAAAGAACTCGTTGGCCAACTCGTTCCTTCTGCCCTCAGCAAATACAGCAAAGTCACAAAATAACGGAAACCCCACTCCATGATACCCCTATTATCTAACACCTATTACCTAATTTGTAGCCCGAAGGCTCCTTAACCTGTTCGTATTTGAAATTGAGAAAGAAATATGAGTTTTTCAGGGTCCGTGAGTCGCTTCACGGTCGAGCGTGAATATTCCGGTGGTCGTTGACCCCTCCGGGACGGTCTTTGGCGCCAAACCATACGACTCCACACTCCATAATACCTGGGCCTGCATTAGCCGCGCAATTAAACGTGCCCGGTTAATTGTGCACTCTTGGCACACCCCTCGATTACTCGACAATAGTCTCGACAATTGTTCACATTAGCGGTGTTATCTCATGTGAAATCGAGTGTTCGGGGGTTAGGACTTATGTTCTGGAGCTGTTCTGTCCTTTCCCTTTCATATCGCTGAATATTTAGGGACGTCGATGATCGATTTCTCGTAGTGCGGAGTGGAAGTGTCATCGAGTGATAAACAATTCAATTGTGGTTTGCTGTCCGGTGGTGGATGTCTTCAGGGGATGGACTGAACGAGATGACATGCTTGAATGAAGTGAAACTTTTTATTTGAAATTTTCCGATTCACTTCAACAATTTTTTTTTGTTGGAAATCAATGAATTCCTGTGCTTACTTCAATGTCTTAATTATATGAAATAGATCATTCGGACAGAGAAAAATATATTTTTATTTTCCTGGATATGTTGCTATCTATCATCAATTATTTGGAAGATTCGATACTACAGTTTTCAATTAATTACTTATAATCATTCTCATTGCAAGAAGTAATGCGACTGATGAGAATCACTTGTCCCAATCTATCAGCTGTTAAATTTTCATACTACAATAAAGGATTTACTCATGTTTTAATTCCATAATTTCAATTTAATTCTTTCTAGAACACACTTTCCACTGGGAGAAAAAATTACTTTTGACAAAGATGATTTCCTCGATACAAGAAAATATTCTCTTGTCAATTTCTAGAATCGTGAAATCTCCTGGACCCCGACCACCGAGACATTGATTGAAAACTGGTCAATTGTCAAAATTGACTTACACCCTTTTACCACTTCGCTACAGAATTATATGTCACTGTTTCCAAGATTGTTTAGTGTTTCAGAAAATAAATACCGTAAAACAAAAGCCCTTCCATTGAGAATAAATGTTTATTAAAACTATTAGAACGAAATAAAAGAATAAAAAGACATAAAAAGCGACAGGCCACATCCGCGGAAAAAGACACGAGATGAAAGAACAACGAGAATGAAGGAGATGATCGTGCGTGAAGGTGGCTGAGAGGGAGGAAAAGAACAAATGCGCAACAATACTGTTAAATTTGAAATGCCTGAAAGACTAAGAAGACTCCTAATGAATTCTAACCCATTCTAAGAATTTTCTCTCAATTTTCAACACAATGCCTGACATTTTTCACTGCACACTCATACATTTTACTGCTGCATTCATCATTAAAGCCAACGGTTAATTTTATTACCCACAGAAATTCCCGGCGTTTCATCGGAACAATCTCAGAAATCTTGAAATTAATTTGCGATAAAATGTCTCTACATGCTAGGAACTTTCTAATATTCATGGCACACTGTTGAAAATTTTCAGCTGCAATTTCCGGTAGACTTTTTGGAAATTTTTCCCGCTTTTTAGGTCCATTGAAGTGTCAAGGCATTTCGTCACTGAAAATTCAGCATTTCATAGAAAAATAAGTGAGAACTGTAAATTTCAGTTTAATTATTTGAAATTCATCGTAATCCGGCAATGAATATTAATGATTTCACTAAAAATTTCAATAGGTTGAGGAATTCTCATCTCAATGCTGTTCAAAAATTTGGAAATTCATGAAATTGTCAGTACAATCTGAAATTTCATGATGTTTTCCCTTTGAATCGCATTTAATATCACTCCCCTTAAAATTACTATTCTACGATTCATGAAATTTCGATTATTTTCTAACGGTGTAGTGTGATCCTCACACATGAATGCACCGAAAGAATTTTTTTAGGAAAATTTTAGTGTTAGCACGGGAAAAGAGACACAAAGTGACGACGAGAAAAAAATTCTATTGCTGCCACTGGAAATTTTATCGGAGAAAACGTGAATTTTTCTCCGTATTTCTGCAAAAATTTCACAGAAATCTCTAGAAATTTTACCAGAAATCCACGGAAATTTTACCTCAACAGCACTAGTATTTTTCACAGCCAGTGGATTGTGATTTTTTCCAGTACTCGTACTAGAAATTTTCTAGAAAAAACTGTAGTGGCGGCATTGGAAATTTTATTAAATAGCACCCAAGAGCTTCAAAATTATCGAGTATTTCTCAATAGCTTCGTTCTGAGCAAATGAAGGTAGCCAGTTTTGAAGGTTAAAAAAATTTTCTGCTAAACTTGGCGCGATCGTTTGCTTACAGGGAAGCTTGAGGGAAATGCCCGATTATTTTTCCCAATCGGATTTTGGCCAATCACAGTGCAGTGCACAACATCAAGAGGTGAAATAGGGAAAATTTGAACAAATTATGTTAATAGAATAACCCGATTTTCGTAAACTGTCAAATACAATATTCTATCTGAAATGAGCCGAAAAACTGAAGAGCTACTGCGAAATATTCAAAAGCTAGAAGGACATATCCGAAATAAAACTGTCGGGCCGCCTCAAATATTGTGCTCCGATTGGTCGAAATCCGATTGGAAGAAATAATCACAGAAATCCCTAAAAATTTTAACTTAACAGCACTAGAATTTTTCTAAAAAATTTCTCTCCGTGTATCATAAAATTAAACAAAAAAAGTTTTTTTCTCCCGTTGAATAATTTAACGCGCGTAGGAAATATTCAATTTCTCGCTTTATTCTATCAGTTTTCCGCATCTCCCCAGTGCGTTCCCTAAAAAGAAAATGTTGAATATAAAATATTTGTAACAATGAAATAAACCCCTTCATTCAATATAAAACATTTCAACCAACGAAAAACCGATAGATTTTCCAATAAAAGTCCAACATAAATGCAATTGAATTTTCTAGCAGATGTGCTAGGTTTTCTTTCTTATGAAATTTTCCCGTACGTGTGATTTTGTTCAGCCGAAGGAACGAATGTATTCGACCCCTTCAACCGCGGATATCAATATTCCTTGATATTCTCATGGGTAAACGACGAAATCGTTGATGGCAGGTATAACAATGCCGGAAACATCAAACCGAAGGAACATCCAATCGATTTTAAACGCTATGTACTTCGACAGCGTGACGTGGCAGCGGACTATTGGCTGGAACAGCCCGCGGAACTGCTGTGACGTACAAAGCTCGTAATATCACCATTTCTCTCTTTTCATTTCCGTTTGCATTGTGCCGGCTTTTCCCTCTTTCGTTCTCCTATATTTTCGCATTCTTCCGGGTTCAGTTTTTCCATTGTTCATTATCAATGCAAAAATCACTCTATCTAGGTTTTTTGGGGGAGAATATGGAGAACAATTGATGACAATCAATGTCGTTTAAAAAGATATTCAAGTATTTTGGACATTTTTTTGTTGAAATCATTTTTGGCTCAGAATAAAACCATTGTGTTTTTCAAATGCAAAATTTTCAATTTTTTGCGACAGGATAAATAATTTTGGCCTCAGGAAAAAATCAATGCAAAAATCACTTTATCTATTTTTTTTGGGAGGGGGGGGGGAGAATATGGAGAACAATTGATGACAATCAATGTCGTTTAAAAAGATATTCAAGTATTTTGGACATTTTTTTTGTTGAAATCATTTTTGGCTCAGAATGAAAGCATTGTGTTTTTCAAATGCAAAATTTTCAGTTTTTTGGGGCAGGATAAATAATTTTGGCCTCAGGAGTTTGAATATGTTATTTTTAGACCACGTCCAGGTGTACAAGTGGGAAAATGCTCCTGTATTGCATATGGTATAGTTATTTTTGATAATAAACTAGCAATATGCTGCCGAATGGTTATTTGGTACATCATTTCCTTCTATCATTTATTTCATTTGATTAAATTGAATAAGATTTCGTTTTAACTAATTTTGTCGGATTTTCAACTCAGTTGAATGTTATCATCATTATTATTCTTATGATCCCGTTCTTCTATACAACCGATCGTCTTTTTTACGGTTCTATCTCTCCCCTTAGCCCTTCGATAAAATGTTAATAGAAAAATTTTATTTATACGTACTTGAATGAATTTGAAACATCACATTCGAAGAAACCATCAGAAAGCATCAGAAAAATTTTGTTACATACGTACACACACACACACGCACGGACGAGGTCTAAATACTGCGTTTTCGGACTTTTTGGATCATACTGAAACGATATAACACAACAAATTCAAAACTTAAATTTGAACGATTACAAAGTTTCCATTCGGGATTGGTAATAGAATAGAGAAAAAAAATACGCAATCCAGTTGAATGCAAGATGGGAAAAGTAAGACTGTCTATTTAAATCAATTTTATTGATATCTTCAATAAAATCATTAATTCAATCAATCATTAAATATATTGATTCAATATATTTAATGATTAAAAATCGAATATCCTCGAAGTGATCATCGTTATTTATTGTCCATCCCTTTCTTTCATTCTCCGTCGCATCGGGCAAAACTGAATCACAAGGAGAAAAATCATGAAAAAAAATGCGCACTCCGGCTGAATGCAGGATCGAATCCACATACAAGCATAAAGCTGGCTCAGCGCATGCCGCGACACAAGAGAAGTCAAGAACCTCTTCTTGAGGCGCGTCTTGGTCGCATCTCTGGTTGAACGAACTGTGGACCGTGGCTCCTTGGGTTCGACGTAAAACACGCGGCTAGTCCGGACAACGGTAAAAGTTGAACGGTGTTGGCGGTACGGGTAGAAGGGAGTGGAATCGATGTAACACTGCCACCTAGCGGTAAAGAGCCCCCTCCAGAAGGTTGGATACTTTGGAGGTCTTCCCTCAAGGTTTCTTTTGATTCTGCACTAAATCATTAGGCATCAGAAATTGTTCTCGTGAAAACAAAATCAATGAAAGTTTGTTTTGACGCGGATCAAGTCTTTCGCAATTGTTCACGATAATTTCAGAGATATTTACAACATAAGGGGCACTTTTTTTTTATATACAGGTTTTGATTGACTTAATGCGGAAGATATTAATGTAGAAAAAATTCTGCCCACGAAATTTTCTCATTCATTCTTTTTTCCGTATCATTACATGTCCTTTGAACGTCTCCTGCAGGAAGTGGTTTGAAAAAATTATCTTGAGATCTCTTTGTATTCTGTGACATCTTTCTCCGTGCCTTGCAGTTTCGAAGATTTTCGCGAAATACGAACAAATTTTTTCATTTGCAGGAGGTAAATAATATTCTGGATAACTGTTTGCAAATTTTTATATTTTTTATAGAGGATAATCATCAAATGTTTGGTGGAGATATTTTTTTGAAGAGAATTATGCAGGGCAAAAATGGATTTTTCGACATTTTTTTCTAAATTTTCATTGAATTTGAGGAATCGTGGTGTATTTACTTTCAGGGATTTTTTTCAGAATATCAATCCAGCTTATAAGCTAAGCTTTACCCACGATAATTCACTTTACACACGCCGTGAGGAGAATAACCGCTTTATGCACACTAAACTGCTTCGAAAAGTGCACTTTTCAGGCAGGTATCACAAAATACATAGTATATTTCGTCATTGGGCCGTAAAAAAATGTTCTGACGAATATGAGTTTATACCCCGAACCGAAGGCGAGTTCTGTAATCCCATGAGGTACAAAAGTTCTTCACGGCCCTGTATCGGACAGTTTTTTTGGTCATTGGGCCCGAAAACCGCGATTTAACCGAGCGAAGCGATTGATGAACAAATGATGAAAAAATGTTTTTTGACCTGTGGAGGGTGTGTGACGTTCGCTGAATGCGAGTGCTCCCCTCCCGAGGGTCAACGAACACTTTTCCCACGAGTGTCGAACCCTATTTTTCGTCATAATGTGTGAAAATTGGGATTTTGCGCACGCAGAGCGTAAAATTTTACTTTGCGCACAAGTGATGAAAACTTCAGTGATATAAAATTTTAATGAAACCGTTCATCTCCATGGTGTTAATAATTATCAATCAAGTTCAAGAGATGTTGGAGAAATAAGTACAACGTTGATCAAATTATCATAAGTGCGACGTTTCGCTAATTATTTAAGCTTCATCAGGCTCTTGACGTGATCACCATCTAGTCAGATTATTTCTAATTTTCATTGTGTAGGAGTACACGGAAATTGCACGATTTATAAGTAAATCATATGACAGCAACTATCGAGGAACCTCAAGCCGAGGAGACAACTTCAAACAATGAAAATTAGAAATCAGTAGCGAAGTGGTAAACTGGTACAAGTTAATTTTCACTATTGGCCAGTTTTCGATGAATATCTCGGAATCTAAGGGAGATAGCAAAATTTTTGTTATAACCTTTTTTGTAGAGCCGATTGACCCTTACAACAAATATAATTACGAAAATTTAGCTATCTCTCTTAGATTCGGAAATATTCCTCAAAAACTTAACTCGGAGATGAGTCGAGTTAAACCGTTTTACAGCTTCGCGACTGAAATAATCTGACTAGATGTTGATCATGTCGAGAGCCTGGTGAAGCCAAAATAATTAGTGAAACGTCGCACTTATGATAATTTGATCAACGTAATGGAATTATTTCTGCAGCATCCCTCGAACTTGATTGATAATAAAATTTTAAATTAGTAAAATAATCTGTCCGAACTTTTCAAACGCTTGAAATTCATCTCCATCAATCCCTTCCATCCCAATAAACATCTCCCGCTGCAGCCTCTAATGTACAAATCTTTAATCGATCTTAGTCATGCCTTAGAAGGTCAACTGTACAAAGGTCACGGGGATCATCCGTGAGGTGTCACGTGTCAGGGTGATTCGTGGGTTTGCCATCGTCTCGTGTAAAAAAAAGCCCTCATGGGCCTCATGTATGCACGCTATATGTACTTTACTCGCTGGAGAAGAGATCCTCCACTCGTGATCAAAGGGACCAAGTGAAGTGCGCCGCCTGCGGCGATCAACGGTACATTCACATAACGCAGCATAACGTACAACGTAACGTATGTACAAAATATCTCAGACGAGATGAGGGCCTTCTCACGTGTATTCACAGCCTTTTTCGGCAAACGTCCGCATGATTTAAGGATGTTCAATTATATTTTTAAATGAGTTTCTCAAATGCGAAGTGTAAAAAATTGAAGCTATTTGAAGGCATAAATTTCGGGTACGTTATTCTTGGGACGAGTCATTTGACTCAATTTATAATTAATTAGCGGTTATTTTGATGAAAAAATTCGTGGGAAGTACGAAAGAATTTAACCCTAGATTGGTCACCATATGAGGAAACCCCGCCGCGCGTCCTCACTGAGAGAAAAATATTCTTCTGACTATATTCCATCACCATCGAATTATAGTCAAAAAGTCCTCAACAATTTTTCATGGGTTACGGTAACTATGGCCGGAGAAGTAATTACTACAATGGAATGTAGTCATTGCGACTATTTTATAATTCTACTCGCGATAGATTTGTGGTGGTTACTTTTGAACTTTGGTTAGCTTAACTGCATTTTGATTTGCAAAAATTATGCTTGTGAAGTTACTATAATGTTATGTGCCGCATACGAAAAAAAAATCGTATCGTTCACCAAAACTGCCTCAACTATTTTCTTATTGTAAATCGAACTTCAAATTTTTCTCTCAGTGCTTTTTCTTTAATTACAATTGACTGGCTAAGTGGTGAAATAAAAAAAATTGACTTTGTTCCATATTTTAACTTTTAATTCATGGTCAATTGAACATTGAAATTATCAACGATTTTATAAATTTCAAATTAAATGCAAATATCACGAAATCTAATGATTGAGGCCGAGATATTTTTTATAGGAATTCCTCGACCGAAATTTTACAACACTTCCGTTCAATATTTTTGATGGTAAGAGAAACGAAATAGAATAACAAAACTAGGAAAAAATGTGTCGAGGAATTTCCGCGCAAAAAAGCAATAGAATCAGTGAATGCGTTAGGTTTCTGGATTAAATTTTTGCGTACCTGGTGACACGATGATAATTTTAATTTTCTGAGGAAGAAATTCATTACAAATCGTCCCTCAATAAATATTACTTTCCTAATTTCGAAAATATGAACGTATATCACAGATTCATCTTTTTACTTTTCAAAAGAAAAAAAATCTTCGAAGAAGATATATTCCTGTAATCAAGTCGAATATTTTCAGCTTCTTTTCCAGATTTTTCTTTACGTTGTTCAAATAGATCCAAATAGAAAGGTAAGCAAACATTAAATGAATAATATGATTCTAAATTAAGAAAATTAAAAAAGGAATTATATGAAAACATGATGGAAAGGCAAAAAAATAACAGCGATATTAAATTTTGCAAACCAACAATATAAATTGGATCGAGGATAGTTAATCGCAATATAAATATGTTGCATTCCATTGATTTGATTGAGCCACTCGAGACGATATAAGGGTGATCATAACGGCCTTGTCCAAAATTATTATAATTCTTTCCTAAAGCTCCACGAATTTGATCTTGTAATTAGCTTCATATTGTTAGAACTTCATAGAAAAAGAGTAAAATGAAATTAAACAAATGGTGATATTCTAAAAATATATTCCAACGTTCAATTCTAAATAATGACAAAAAATCACCTGAAAACATGATGGGATGAGAAAAAGAATATCCGTGATAATAAACAAATTAGATAGGATCATTAATCTAACAATAATTATGTGGAATTTCATTGTTTTAGTCAAGACAATAGAAATAATGTCCATCACGAGTGCTTTACCTTCAATTATCTTACTATAATTCTTTATGAAGATAAAATAAATTGAAATAAAATCAATATTAAAATTAAAAAATCATATTCACATGCGTAATTTCTGTACAATTTTCCATACCTTACCACAGAAGAAGGAAACAGAATAATATTGTTAAAGAATCGAATGGCCTGATGTGTCCTCTTCCCCTTTTTGTAAAATAATAAAAAGAGATCAATATTCTTTTGTTTGGTGATACTTTTGTTTCATTAATTAATTGGAAGAATTATCAATAAAAACGCCACTTCGATTAATCCCCGGATTATCATTGCTTTGAATACAACAGTACTTCTGCATTGAAAAAATGAAATCCCAGGGAAAATTTGTAGTCATGCCATCGAGACTAGACGAGAATTATTTTGGAAAGATCATCAGGGTCTAAAAAAACATCGAAAGTTTAGGAATCGTCGTAATATCGAAAGACATTGGATTGGTGCATGTCGTCACGAACTTGGAAGAATCCATCACGTCTGAGTTTCAGTATTTTCTGTTTTTCAAATATTTGTCTCGATATCTGTCTCGTCTGGTCTCGTGAACTTAAAAAACAGAAAATCTCGAGATCCAGGAAAGATAAATCCTCCCGGAATTGTGACGAGATTCACCGATCCAATTGATCATTGACATTGGTCTTTCGAGATTGCGACGATTCCAAAGCTTTCGATGTTTTTCCAGACCGTGATGATCTCTTCAAAGTAATTCTCAACTAGTCTCGACGGCATCACTAAAAATTTGTCCCATCAATTAACAATAAATCAATAAAATATTAATTGCCTGTGGTTCGGTGGTGCCGGACGTTGAAGTATGTTAAAACACATAAGTTTGATAAAGCGTGGCGCGTAGCGGTACCGTAAATTTGAGAGGCACTTCGATTGGCCAAGTTATACTGTTACTCGGCTGTCTGAGCACTCTACCACCTATACTCAATTGAAAAGATGATTATTCCGATGACGTACACGAGCATCAGGTGTGCAAATTCTACCGCATAATTTCCTGGGCATTCCACGATAGTCATGACAATTTGCCCACAAAAAGAATAACAAATCGATGGGTTGATAGAACTCAACCCCTTAATCAAATATAAATTTCTGCATGTCCTGATATAGATGGGACTGGAAGAAAATTTCACGAGCTTTTTTCTTCATCTTCTCCCTTTCAAATTATCTCCATCGATTGCATGCATAAGAAATACGACCTGGGCCTGCAGTAATAATGCGGCACTTTTATTGCAGATGCATGCACCGCATGACAAATGAGCGGGCGATCGATGGGGCTCGCTGGGTGGTACCATCTGTGAGGAGTCCACGGTCTCCCGGTGCATTTGGATTTAGACTGAGGAATAGCGAGACTAGGAAAGCATTACCTACTGTTGGCATTCGACATTACTGCGGAAAAATGAATGTATCAATTTTTTAAATTCAGTGACAACTTATAATTTTCTATTCTTGAGTAGTGGAATTAATCAAGTATTTGAAAATAGTAGGTGGAGCTTTTATTTCAGTACCGACTGCTGGTAATTCCTGCAGAGTCCTATTGTGACCATCAATTGTTTGAATTGATGAGGAAAGAGTGGAGCGCTGGATTTCGCTATTTTATGGGAGAAAATAAAAGTTTATAGTCTTCAGAACTGAAGTACAGAATTTAAGAATCTCACGGTTCTAGAAGGCATGGTACTAAGAATAAGGAACTTGTTAGTCAATTTCAGAAAAAAAATTGCTGAAGATCAACGCTAAAAACGTAAAATCGAGATTAACGTTAAAATAAGAGAAAACGTGTTTCAATTTGAATTAGAATTGGAACTGAATTTCGATAAAAAATTACTGAAATCTAGACATTGTTTCTCTGATTTTCAGAGAAAATTGTCTTAAAATAAGTGAAAATTTAAAATTCCATTTCATTTTATTTTACTGATTTCAAGTAATGAGGCTAATGATTTTGCTATTTCATCATAGAGAGAATAAGTATCGTGTTCCCAGAAGTGAATTATAGAATTCATAAAATTTATCGTTCTAAAGGATATGGTACTAAGAAGAAGAAACAGAAATTTCAGTAGAAAAATCCATAAAGCTCAGCCCCTAAAACGCATAAATAAGATTACGTTCAAATAAGGGAAAATATTCCTCAATTTAAAGTACAATTGAGACTGAATTTCGGTAAAAAATTATTGAAATCTAGAAATTGTTTCTCTGATTTTCAGAGACAATTGTCTTACAATGACTGAAAATTTCACGTAAATCCAGGATTCTTTCCTCCCTAGGTTTCAGTGCAACAGAATGTGGTAAACTAAAAGAATTTAACGTGAATTTTTTAGTCAACGTAGTATTTTGAAAATTCCATTTCATTTCACTTTACTGATTTCAAGAAATGAGGCTAATGATTTTACTATTTCATCATGGAGAAAAGAAGTTTCTGGTTTCCAGAACAGAAGTCCTGAATTCTACAACTTTATTGTACTAGAAAGGATGGTACTAAGAATAAGAAACAGGCGACTCAATTTCAGTAGAAAAATCCATAAAGTTCAGCTCCGAAAACTCATAACCAAAATGACGTTAAAATGAGAGAGAATATGTCTCAATTTAAAGTACAATTGGGACTGAATTTCGGTAAAAAATACCGGAATCTAGAAATTGTTTCTGATTTTTAGAGCAAATGATCTTACACCAAGTGAAAATTTCAATACCAGACTTTCGAAATTCATAGATTTTTACGGCATCATTCCACACTGAATGTGAAACTAGAAAAATTGGATGTGAATTTTTTACTGAAATTAAAATTTGTGTTGAAAATTCCATTTCATTTTATTTTATTTGATTTCAAGAGCGATTCAGAAGCGAGTGGAGTAGCGCAATATTAATAGTTTCCACACGTCGAGCCTATTGACATGTGACGGCAAAATTCTTGAATAGTTCAATATATCCATTTCCGTCTGGAAGATAAAATGATTCAAATTATCACTATTCACTTGTTTTAGAATTATTAGTACATTAGAGTACAAGGGTACAAATTTCGTTTTCAACGAATGTGTAAGGCCGAGCCGAGGGCGAGGTCTGTACACACATTCGTTGAAAACGAAATTTATTACCGAGTGCTCTATAATATTTTATGTCAAGTCGTACAGAACTCGACTTATTGAACGGCGCGACATAAATGTATTTCAGGACAAACCACAAAGAGACCTTTTCTATAACTGAGAACGTTCCCTACTATATCAAGATCATCCGAAATTTTACCTCACAACTATCATCTCTAATTCCATAAAATTAAATTAACTACTTCACAAAAATTTCTTTCAATACTCAAAAAGTTTCTCATTTTAATACCATAAACCGTAAAATTAAAAAAATCCCAACAATACCCCCATTCTGTCCCCAAGATTGATTCCTAATATTCCCAACAGCTGCAGTTCTTACCGTTATTAAAAAAATCCTGACATTCTCACTCCCATCCCTCCAAATGTCAGCAACATCCAGCAGAATGAAAAACCAAGACATCAAAATGAAGATAAAATGCAATGAGTACCCAGTGACAACTTTATATCCGAAACAATGAAACCGAGGGCAAACTGATTTGTCCCCAATTCAGTCGACATCTCCATTATCGTAGGTAGAGCTTGTAAAATAAATCACTGATCATTCGTTCCGCCAGGAGGGCATACAACACAGAGCGCAGAACAAATCCCCTTGATTCCCAGAGGATTGGGAAATATCTTCGGGATGCTCCTTCAGGACTACGCCTGCGCGATTTTATCTCTTCTGGTCTCTATATAAATGCCGCCACTTGTTGAGCGATGCCCATACCTCTACAACACCGTGGGTATCATTCTTTCAACACCGTCCAACATTCAGAACGTCCACTCAACTTTACTCCGGGGAGAATCGTTGAGGCCTGAAAATGTAAGTGAATTCAAAATAAAATAACCAATAAAAGCGCAAATCTTCCCGTCAAGTCTTCATCTCCATCACAAATTCAATTGAAAAATGAATGAACATTTCAAGTTCATTAGACGGCGAGAGTTTTTTTTTGTCTTGGAAACGAATTTTCAACGACAGTAGGGAAATTCTCTCATTCGAGTGGTGAAAAGCCAAGGGGAAATGAGAAAAGTCGGAAGCGGACATGCGGGACGGCTGAGCTTTTAATAATATCGACTGTCTTTCCGAAGAACCATCATCATTCCTGCAAAACGAGGAAAAGTCCATCTTTTTTTCAACAATACAGGAGAGATAGACTTTAAATGTCAGGGGATTTATATGTGACGGGGATTTTTCGCACGTGTTGATTCATTTCGGACATTCGGGGCTGTATGACGTATGGATTCGGGCTGAGGTCTGACGCGGTGTGAAGTTCTGCCGCGTCTGAATTAGGGGCTTTTGCGTGGGCTGGGGTAGTGGAATTCAATGTTGGGGGAATGTGATTAAGGGACTAGTCTCGGCGTGGATTTCTGGTGTAACTTTATGGTACTTGTGCAGGCTCGGGACAGGGATGTAATGTTGGGGCGCTGTGTTCATTTGTCTGTATAAGCTGGGCACAACAATTGATGATAATACTCGCAATTTGTCAATTTTATCTATTTTCATATTGCACTTTTTTGCACTTCTGGGGAGTGACGATTTTTAATGAAATTATTGAAATTTATTGGAATAGTTTTATTAATATGAAATTTTAATAACACGTATGAAACAATTCCATAGAAAACCTTGCGAATTTGCTAGGAAATTCTGTTGGAATTCTATAGGAATTCTATGGGGTTTGCATAGATTTCTATTGAATTCTATTGATAAATTCTATTTGTTTATCGGGAAGAGAATTAAAAAGTTTATTTATTTGAAATGAATCAACGCAAAAAACAAATAGAATTTTTTAATAATATTCCCATAGAAATCCTATAGAAATCCCAGAGAATTCTTATAGAATTCCAGTGGAATTTTCCAGCGGATTCTAGGAAATCAACTTTAAGGTTGAATAATTATTTTATTCTCACCAATTTGAGAAAACCTAGTTATTCAATTCAAAAAAAGTTTATTTATTTGAAATAAATGAACACGTGGATTTCTCTGGATGTGGGGTAAAATAGAGCAATTATTACAATCATCAGTATCTCCTAAACAAGTGGCGATTTCAGTTAATCTAATTTTAAAGCTTAAAAAATAACTTGAGACTGAAAAAAAATCGGAGAATTCCACTTTGCGGGGCTCAATTTATTAACTCTCCTCTAGCAGTAATTTTTTTCAGTTATAGTTGAAGATTTAATGAATCTTGAAAACGTCGAAGGGCTTAGAAAATTTCATGTGAATTGATATTACATTATACGGAGAGAAAAAAATTGGTTTTTAGGGTCTTGTCACTGTTTTTGAGGATATATCAGCGATTTTCAGGATCGATAACATTATTAGGGGTTTCCGATTGTGGATTCAACGAGTGCAAAATTCTGAAATTCAGTCATTTTTCCCCAATTTTTAATGCAATTATCAATAATTTCTAATGACGTTGTCATTAATTTTCACGAATCTGTGATCAAATTTTAGTTGAATTATTTTAGTTCAATTATTCCTTGAAAATGACTAGAAATCCGAAAAATACGGTAAATTTATTTTTGAAGCACTGAATATTCATGATTTCATTGAAAATTCAAATAAAGTGAGAAATTCTCATCTCAATGCTATTCAAAAATATATAATTGTATTAAATTGTCTGTGAAATGTGAAATTTCAGGATGTTTTCCCTCTTAAATCGCATTCAATACCACTCCCCTGAACATTACTAATCGACTGTCCTTGAAATTTAATTTTTTTCAACAATGCACCTTCGAAAACAAATTAAATTCAAAATCCCCAATAAAATCTCTAAATAAGATCGCGATACCGTAGCACAAATGCTCATCACTTCTACGTCTTCCTGATGTATTTTCCCTTCCTTCGGGGCTCCGGTAATTCGTTGCAAGGACACGTAATTATCAATGACGTGAATTTTTCCGAGTTCCTCGTAATTTTCCGACGTTTATTTGATTTTGCGAAGAAGACACGTAAGTGAATAACATAACAAACTCTTCATAAATGCCTGAAAAAAATCAGTAACTAAGCGGTAAAACAATTCAAGTCGACTTCGCTCTTAGCTGACTTTTCGAGAAATATCTCCGAATCTACGGTAGATGGAGAAATTTTCGTAATAACCTTTTTTGTAAAGCGGATTAAAATTTACAAAAAAGATAATAACAAAAAATTCGCTATTTGCCTTAGATCCAGAGATATTCAATAATATTCAATCGTAAAATGTGTCAACTAATTGCGTGAGAAAAATTGAAAAGAAACCACGAATATTGAGCGTCACTCAAATTACATTTTGCACAGAATTATTACTTTTTTAAACATTTGTTGTTTGTGAATAAATAATTGACATTGTTTAAACTTTCGGAAACATTATTTGTTTACGCATGAAAACGATTTCCGGTAAAATTCTGAATATGAATACACTTGTTACCATTCCGAAGAAATCAATTTTATGATGGAAAATTGATTATTTTTAAATTATTTATACAAAATGCACGTAATTTTGAGAAATTGCACTTTTAAAATTATTTCATCAATCTTCCTTCAAAAGTCAACTTTGTATTTTTTTGAATTCAAAAAATTGTTTATAACGGGTGAATATTAAGATTCAAATACAGACCTGCAAAGTTTAAATAATAAAATTATCCTTAAGGCTATCCAAGTGTTTTTTACAGTTTGGTACAGACCACACTATAGATTAAACCATTTTCAGTCATTAATTTTGTCAATTAAATTCCGTGAGAGCGATTTCGGAAAAATCATGAATATTCAGCGCTATTTAAATTGCATTTTGCACAGAATTATTATTCTTTTCAACATTCGTTATTTGCGAATAAATAATTTAAATTGTTCAACTTTTTAAAAACTTTATTTTTTCAGGCGTGAAATCGATTTCCGGTAAAAATCTGAATATGAATAAATTTGTTACCATACCGAACAATGATTTTTATAATGAGAAATTGGTTGTTTATAAAATATCTATAGAAAATGCTCCTAACTTTCAACAATTGCGCTTTTTAATTTATTTCATTAATCTTTCTCCAAATGTGAACTTTCTAATTTTTTTTCAGATTTTAAAAATCTTTTTACACGGTTCAATATTGATATTTAAATTCAGACCTAGAATGTATAAATAATAAAATCATTGTAAAATGTCCAGAAACTTAGGGTCAAATGAGGTTCAAATGAAAGCTCTAGTATTTTACTGGAGACAAAATAGCGAAAGTACTTGGATATCCTCAAACCCTTTTACCGTTTCGCCACTGAAATGATTTCCTGGAGACTGGATAATCATTTTTTTATTTCTCTAGAAAGAGCTTGCATAAACCGACGATGACCATAAGAAAAAGTGAAAATTAAGTTCTAGGCCTCGTGACATTAGCCTAATGGGCTCTGCAGCACAATGACGGATCAATGCATGAAACCGTAGAAAATCTTCGGCCCATGAAGCGCCAACGTCGATTTTTCCCCTCGTTAGCTGTGTTACCATCCGTCTGACTCATTCGCACGTTCACACTCATCCCGGTCACCTCAGGGGCATCGCAAGTCCGAAAGCCACATTATTAATTTTGCTGCTTTTCGGTGGAACGCGGCCCCATCCGCGAATTAACCTTGACACATGCGTGTAAAACGGTGCGATAGGAATTTCGAAATTTGGGTACTGTGAAAACAGTCGCGAAAAGACCGTCTGTAGTTTATCAGGAATTACGACGGCTCGGAGAATTGGAACAAATTCAAATATCTTTCGGCTTTTGACGCTTGATGCGGTACATCTGAGGAGATTTTCTGATTTTAATTGAACTACTGTTGCAGCTAAGATGAACCTTGAGGAGTATCGTAAACATGGTGAGTGATATTTTGTTAAGGCATCATTAACTAGTTACTTAATACGGTTGTCAATTTTTATTATAATATTTTTATATTTTATATTTTATTGTCATATTCTTATATTTTAAGCTATTTAAGTTGATTGTTCCGAAATAGAATAAACATGAAGATCATCTTTCTCTAAAGAAAAATGATTCTTTTTTTATCATTCCCTTGCCGCATTATATTAATTAATATTTTATTTTTTAATGAAATCGATTTCTCATGAAATTTTAATTATTTATAAATTTTTACAATTCGCGAAAGATGATGTTTATGACGGATAAGGAATTATTCATTATTATTCAATTGTTCATAATTGTGTACAAAGAAAATGTGTTTTTTTAAAATTTAGATTCTTTAATTTAAAAAATTTAATAAATTCCTACAATTTAAAGGTGAAAATGACATTTATATCGCCAACGTTTAAATAATAAAATCATTCTTTAATTAATAATAAAATCTGTTTTTATTTTATCCATTTATGTTGAGCAATTTAAGTTAACTGTGTCACAATAGAATAGACATTTGAAAATTATCTTTCTCTGAAGAAAAATTACCCTTTCTTTAAATCATTCCCTTCTTACCTACGAATCATTAATTATTTACGTTTTTTTATGGAACTGTTGTTCATGAAATTTTGATTATGAATGAATTTTTTACACTTGGGGAAGATGATTTTAACGACAGACAGGAAATTGTCCATTATTATTTAGTTGTTCAATTTAGATTTGTTTATTAAACAAATGAATAAATTCCACATTTCAACAATTCAAAGTTGAAAATGAAATTAAGACTGCCACCGTTGCAATAGTAAAATCGTTACACAATGGTTGACAGACTAGAACTAAATAAGACTTCAACAAAAGTTTTGATGTTGAGCTACACAAGTGGAAGAAGATTTCAACTGAATAAATAGTCAGATCTTTCCAAAAATTAAATGAGTTGTTGATTCTCTGCTGAATCCCCTCTATTCAATTTATCAAAAAATCTTATTTATTTGAAGACGAGATCGATTTCCCTAACAAGATAAAAAAACTAGAAATAGTAATTCGGAATTTATTTCATTCCATCGCTTCATTCCCGGAAACGCAAATGCCAATGTCAATCGAGCGAAACGACTGGAGAAAAGTGTGTCAATAAAAGTGTGAGGGGTGAACCGAGGCTGGTGTTACGAATTTTATGACACTGAATATTGCCCCTCATTTACATGTCATTCGGATTCTTCGGGACAATTTCCTCATTCGATTCAATTTGACTGGAAACAGATGTGATTCAATAAGAATTCGTCTGTTCATCTCCAAAAGATCGAAGAACAGTATTTTTGTCCTTTCATCTATTTTATTGTTTCAATTTTATTACTTTATTCTGTTCCACTGGATATATTCGATTTCGTGAGAATATCTGATGGAGTGGAATGGATTTCCCTGAGGGAAATTAACCGACTTGATAGAAGGAAATATAATATCTGTCACAAAAATTATATTTTGGTGGTGATAATCAGAAATATTCTGTTGGCAGGAAAAAATATAATCTATTGTAAAACGATCACTTGATCTGAGAGAACTCCATAGGTTTATACCATAGAAAGAATATATTGACGAGGAAAGAATATGTTTTCCCAGAAAAATTGTCCCCTCGAAATATTTAGTTTTGCCAATAACTATTTGCAAAATTATTTGGTGAATTTCACCAACTATTCCCCTTATTCCCCTTAATTCAATTCCCCTTAATTCAAATCAAACCTAAAAGTTTCGTGAATTTATTGCGCCTCCAGTGAATAAACAATCCACAGAATTTTCTCTCCACAATCCAAACATTTTTCGAACCAAAGAAACTCATCAAACAAATTAAACATCCCTTAAAAGATTGCGCCCAGAATAACCCAAACACTCTATTCTCTCCAAAACCAATAACCCCCAGATTCGATTGTATCGAGCCCCACTATTTCGTTCAACTTCAAAAGTGATTAATCCCTTTATTGTCCATTGTTTCAATCTGAAAAAGGCAAGGAAATGGTGGATTACATAGCGGACTACCTCGAGACAATAAGATCAAGACGAGTGTATCCAGCTGTGTCGCCTGGCTACCTCAGGAACATTCTGCCAGTGTCAGCGCCAGTGGATGGAGAACCGTGGGAGAATATTTTCGAGGACATCGAGAGGTGCATCATGCCAGGTGTCACACACTGGCAGAGTCCCCATATGCATGCTTATTTTCCAGCCCTCAATTCACCGGCTAGTCTTATTGCTGATATGCTTGCTGATGCTATTAATTGTCTTGGATTTACCTGGGTAATTACTGATATTTCAATCGGATGAAAATTACTTAATTAATTTATTTATCATGCCCATGATTGATTGGGTGAATCGCATTTTTCAATTTTTTTCAAGTCCTCTTCAATTTGAAATAATGAGTTTGAATCAAGTAAAACTCGTTATTCGAAATTTTTTTATTCGTTTCAATAACTTTTTTGTTAGAAGTGAATTAAACTCATATTTATTTCACTGAAAATTTATCAGTGATGTATTGTGTATTCATTATACGCGAATTTTCTTAAATTTATTTCTTGGAGTTTGTAATGAGAAACGAAAAAAATACAGCGGAAAAAGTTGCGCATAAAAATTCCAACCGAAGAAATCTGAAGAGAATAATCCATTGCCTTCTGTCTAATGTCTATTAAAAAAACAACGGGATTTCCAATAAAATTTTGATAGAATTTGATTGCGAAAGCCTTAGATTTTTTTAATTTATCAATTAACTTCAATGAAAATTTTGGCATTATCGGAAATAAATAATTAATCAATTCCAGATAAACAATTTATTTAATTCGGGGAGCATTTCGGCGTTGGGAAAACCATTCATTCACTGTAAATAAAACTGCAAATAAAAATGGAGTTTATGTTGAAATAAAAGCTTTATTACAAGCTGTTTGAATAAACCCATTTCCTAGATTCAAGCAAAACAAATTTCATTCCTCTGGGTGTAATGTCAAGCTCATTTTATCAATCGGCAAATAACAAATATGGTGATGTTTAAATATTTATTCAAGGCGTCAAGTCCAGCTTGTACAGAACTTGAAACAATCGTTATGAATTGGCTCGGGAAAATGATCGGTCTGCCCGAGGATTTTTTGCATCGTCCCGGAGGTTCTGGAGGCGGTGTGATTCAAACAACAGCCAGTGAGGCAACACTGGTGTGTCTCCTGGCAGCGAGAACAAGAGCCATCAGGGCGATACAAGAGAACGAGCCTGATCGATCACCGGCGGAAATAAATTCCCGACTCGTTGCCTATTGTTCGGATCAGGTGATTAATTCAGCGCAATTTCAATCCTCAACAGAGAAAAAAAAAGTTTTGATTCTCAGGGACATATATCACTGATTTTCACACTGAGAGAAAGTAGCTCTGCCCTGGTGAAAATTTTTAATTTAATTTCTGGCAAGAGTCTTGGGAATTTCTAACAAGTAACATTTCCACTGAAATTTCAAGGAATTCTGTCATTGAAAATTCATAATTTTGTTGAAAAATCTGTGGAAAGAGTGAATTTCAGTTTAATTGTTCAGTTTAATTATTTAAATTAATGATTAGTGAATAATCAAGAAAATTCAGAGAAAACTCTCCTTAAATTCAAGATTCTTGTGAATTTTTGAGGAATTCCAAGAATTTTAAAGGAATTCCCTGAAGATGCGAAGTAATTTGGCCGTGAATATTCATTTTAACTTGAAAATTCATGTAAACTGTGAAATCTCCGTCTTCCTGCCATTAAAAAAAGCAACTTTACTTGAATTTTTAGCTTGAAGTTTGAAATTACATTGACTTGTTCCCCTTAAATCGAATTCAAGGTCTTTTTCCGGAATATCCAGCGAAATTTTTCAACAGAGGGCCGAGAAACTATATGTGAGAACATTTGATGGAGTGGAACAGATTTACTTTAGGTCAACTAACCAACTTGATAGAAAGAAATTAAATATCTTTCACAAAAATTATGTTTTCGTCGTGATTACCAGAAATATCCTTAGAAAAATTCGAAAAGAAGGAAACAGGCAGGAATTTTTCCCTGCCTGTTGGCAGGGAAAAATATAATCTATTCTACGACAATCATCTGAGAGAACTCCATAAGTTTATACCATAGAAAGAATACATCGACGAGAAAAGAACATTTTTTTCCCAAAAAAATTGTCCCCTCGATATTATTTAGTTTTGCCAATAACACAGTTTTCGGCAAGAAAATTGTAGTTTCCCTTGAAATTATCATTTGTTTCATGGAAATTATAAATGTTTATTGAACAAACATATGCGCCACTCAATAACATTCACTTGAAGACATATAAATGTCTTTCGAGAACAATTACTGCTATACGAAAATTACCATGTTTCGGCGGAAACTTTCTTTTTCGTCTACAAGTGAAATGAATCAGTAGTCGGTTAAGGACAATTTGAGGTCCGTTACGAGATCAACAATTGATAAATCACCTGAATACGCCAACGATGGAATCTTTTTTAACGTTCAAAATGTTCATCAATAAAAAATAAGAAAGCTATCGTATGATCATACACCAGTTTTATTATCAAAAATGGAAATTTGAAATACAATTTCTGTTATACTTTTTATAGAATACTAAAGAAACGTTGAAATCGTCTATCTTTTGGTCGGCGTCTACCTATTGGTCTGGTTACCCATATGGTTTTTTGATAGAACTCATTTTTCTCTCAGTTCAGTGATCCATCCCTTATTTTTAGGAGTTGATCCCCAATTTTGAGAGATTTTCGATTTAACGACTGTGATTTTGCACTAACTTTTGGTGACATTATCACTAATTTTCAGGGATATCGTCACTGATTTTCAGGGATTCATCCCCAATTTTTAGTAATCTATTACCAACATTTGAGTGATCAAAAACACTCATGACATGTTCCTGAAAATTAAAAAAAAAATTTCCCTGTGTCCGCACATTCTGCACGGAGAAAAATATTCAATAAAATTTACGTATCTTTTCCATAATCCCGGAGCGAAATATGGTTATAGGAAATTTTACGGAACCGCCACGTCATTTTTACCTAAAATCATGGAATTTTTCTAGAGCGTGCCGTAATTTTTACCTGAATCGTCTGTGAAAAATTACGATACCGTCACTTAAATTTTCCGAGTCGATTCCGTAATCGATGAGCGAACTGTGAGTTCCGTAATTGTTACTGAACATTTCTCTCCCTGTGAAAATAAAATTCTTCAATGCGAGTGAGATGAGCCTTTATGCGTCCGAAATTAAGGATGGGTGATACTGTGGTTTCCAGGCACATTCGAGTGTTGAAAAGGCTGGCCTGATTGGATTGGTGCAGATGAGGTACATCGAGGCTGATGAGGAGCTCAGTATGCGAGGAGACATGCTGCTAGAGGCAGTCGACAGGGATAGAAAAGCTGGTCTTGTACCTTTTTTCGTGAGTGATGACTACTTTTCCATATTTTTTAATGATTTATGGGAATATTTTTGAGTGATTGCGAAAATTATAGTGCAGTCTTGTGAATTAAACGGAAAAAGTTCCCCCTTTTTTCATTCTTTCTCTCGCAAAAATCTCGGCAACTGTTTTTCTTTGTAAATAATAGGTTTTCAAAATAAAAAACGAGACGAAACACTGAAACAATGATATTTAGATCGAAGAGAGTGGATTCTCAAGATTAAAATTAAAACCATTGATTGAGAAAAAAACGTATTTCCATTTATTTCACGAACAATTCTACCATTCGTGTAATTACCGAAAAAATATAGCACACGATGTAGATAACTCCCCACGAAGAACAGTTTAAATCAGAAGAGATTAAGTACGGAGTTGTGTTCAACGGAAAGCAACAAAGTAATTGGTGATAAGACGTGGGTAGCCAATCTTCTTACTCCCGAGTACCTCAGTACCCAACTCCCCATAATTAGCGTGATGGAGAATGTTGAAAGCCTGGTAAATGAGTCCCACAGGGACTACAGAGACTCACAATAATTGTACTCAATTCCTGGGAAAATTGTAATGAAAAATATCCTGGGAGCTGTATCGATGAAACTGTCAGAGTAATTGGGTATTTTTAATTGACTTCGTAGGTGTGTGCCACCCTGGGAACGACTGGCGCTTGCTCATTCGATAATCTCAAAGAAATTGGCCCTATTTGTGAGTAAAAAATCAGTAATTAAATGTCAAATGTGATGAGATTGGCTCCGAATTTAAATTATTTTTGTCATGTATAATTGATGTCAATGAACAGAGCTTATTAAAGTCTATGTCCATGAAGACACAATAAAGAAGGGAATTTATATAGCGTTTCACATCTTTGCGACGTCATAGGAAATAATTGGATGGGATTTGGATGAAGTAGGAGGGGAACCGGGATTATTCTCAATATGAATAACCAGAACATTTTTACTGAAACGAATAAATAGTAGAGATCAGGATTTGAACCCAGGACCTTCCGATTATGCATCGAGTGCTCTCCCAACTGAACTATCCGGCTCTTAGCCATTTTTTGATTGTAAATTTCTGATACATGTTGAGCTCCGCCGTCCTTCTTACGGCATTCACATGACATTCTTACGGCTCGGCTTCCTCCCGATTTGAATTCATGAAATTCGATTGATCACTTATAAGAAATTTACGAAAAAAATTAAGAAAAAAGACCACATAAAATAGCATATTGGGACTTTTTAGCCCATATTTAGTTATTCTAACACAAAAAATAGGAAACTTTAATTCGAGCGATTACAAAACTGGAATTCGGAAGCAAAAATCTGAATCTCTTGATCTTTTTCTGTCAAATTTCCCTCTAAAAAAGTCTATCCTACGACGGAAATCGACGCGAAAACTGAGGGAATTAACTTGTATCGTGAAACGTGAATGCCAAATCATAAAACAGCAATTGAGCCAAATCAACTTCCTGAATCTTCTCCCCCGAACTCAAAAAAAACATCTCAATAGAAAAATGGTTTCCCGTCGATCGATGAAGACATTTACATCCTCAATTATTGTAATATTTTTTCCCACACCAGGTGAACGGAATTGTCTATGGTTACACATTGATGCAGCATATGCAGGTAGTGCTTTTGTCTGCCCAGAATTTCGTGGTTGGCTACGTGGTATCGAGTACGCCGATTCACTCGCCTTCAATCCAAGCAAATGGTTGATGGTTCACTTCGACTGCACAGCCATGTGGTAAATCTCACTGTTAGATCTCTATATCTCGAAGTAGCCGCAAGATCTCTCTTGAAAATTTTCTGAAACCCATAAAACTCGATTCGGGCGGATGCGGATGTGCCGTTATGTCTTTTTGTCTCCTCACAATTTCCGGGATTATTCCAACGGTTCCTGAATTCTCTTAAAGATGAGGGATTATTATTTTCAGGGTGAAGAGCAGCCAGGCACTTCATAGGACTTTTAATGTTGATCCACTCTATTTGAAGCATGAGAATTCAGGTACAGTACCGAGAATTCTGTATCAAAGAATGATTATTGTCCATTTCAATATTGAATTCAAAATTTAATTTTGCAATTTTAGGTCTTGCCATTGATTATATGGTGAGCTACACTTTAATTATGGCTATGAAATTTTTTAATGATGAAAACTAATTTTTTTAATTGAAATTTTCTGACATAACATGAAGTTTTTTGAAAATCCGCTTTTAAAAATTCTAGTGTAACGATTTTTTAAGCCTCTATTCCGCTTATCAAGTATAATATAATATGATGTCTATGTATATTTTTATATATACTGTACTCCATTATTTACAGTAATTGTAAAAACAGAAAAATTCATTATTTACTGTAATTAAAAAAAAATAGTTTTGAAAAAAAAATATATGTATTATATACTATATATAGTATATATTATATAATACATAATACATCCCTATAAATAAAAAAACGCATAAAGCAAATCAGAAATAAAGATGAAGAGGATTCGACAATTAAATTCGCATTGTGAAAAATTTTCCTGAAGCCATTTATTGTTCCTGAATTATTATTGAGATAAAAATTAATGAAAGTCAGAAACAGTAAGGTTTTACTATTCTGGCACCGATGGGAAACGATACGCGCGCGAAGCGCGTGCCCTGTTCTAGTATATAAAAATCGAAAGAAGATGTACAGATTTTGTCCTTTGAATTCACGTGTATTTAATTAAAAAATCTAGTGCGTCCAATGGATTTTATTGAATTTCTATTGGAAATGCCCAAGAATTCTATTAGAGCTCTACGAAAAATTTAACATTATCCGACTGTGTTGCACGTTTTCCAATAGATATTTTATTGAAAAAGCTAATAGCTGTAAATTTCCCGGTGTAACGTACTCTGTTGAGAATTCCTCCATAAAAATTCTTGCACATGAATTTCTCCACTTTTTTGCATTTTGTGGTGAGAAAGGAGAAAAATACTGCAGAAAAAACGGAAAATTTATGCCGAAGAATTTTCATAAAAGATATTTTTAGCGAAAAAAAAACTTTATGTAAGAAAAAGCTATTGACCGTTTTTCGAATGACATTCCGCTCCACGATTACCTTTCGTACAGCAAAACGCCACAATTTTAGATGATTTTTACCTTACTTTTCTCTCCGTGTAGACGATATATCGTCGTATCGTCATATTTGACAATATATTCATAAAAAAATCACTTGATGTGATAAATCATCCAGTTTCACCACTGTTACTGAATTTTGAATTATCCTTCTCATTTAGCACTGGCAAATCCCCTTATCCAAGAGGTTCAGAGCCCTCAAGCTGTGGTTTGTCATCAGGAATTATGGGATAACTGGCCTTCAGAAGCATATACGTGAGGTAATCAATCATTCCGTCTGAAATATCACGCACGAAAAAAAATTAATAGAGAAATCTCGCGAATTTGCTAGATAATTCTACTATATTTCTATTGAACTTTTTATTCATTTTGGCCGATTCTTTTGAAATGTTCAACAGAATTTGATTTTTCTATAAAACTTATTCTATTGAGATATTTTCTGTAGAATTTCCTCGGTTCAAATTTTCCAAGTTTTTTTATTTGATTCCCTTGATGAGAAAAAAGAAAAATAAAATGAAAAAAACTTGGAAAAGTTGAGCCGACGATTAAATTCTACAGAAAATATCTCAATAGAATAATTTATACTGAAAAATCGAATTCTATTGACTTATTTCTATAGAATATTTTCTATTGCTCAATAGAATCAGCCAAAAACTAATGAAAGTTCAATAGAAATCCAATGCAGTTGTCTAGCGAATTCGTTAGTTTTTCTATGAAATTTTTCCATACGTGCAGTGATCTTCTGATTGCGCTATGACCTTGGGATTGATTTTCTGGGGTTCTAGGGAGTCCGTTTAGCTCAGAAATTCGAAGCCCTCGTCCTCGGCGACTGTCGATTCGAAATTCCTGCCAAGAGGCACCTGGGAATGGTGGTCTTTCGACTTCGCGGAGAGAATACCTTGACTGAGAAGTTGTTAAAGAAGATGAACACCAGGGGAAAGGTTCATTGTGTGCCTGCCGCTCTGCATGGAAAATATGTTATAAGATTCACTGTCACTTCCACAAAGTGAGTATTTCAAGTACTGAATCTTAATGGACTTATTGTTTATCAACGAGGAAAAAACAACGAGTGTTTCAATAAAAAAATTAATTCTTCCGTTAATTCAACAAGATTTAGTTTGAATACAGCAAATAATAATCTCCCTTATTTGTCAGTGAAGTAAACAGTGAAACACATTAACTCTATTCGTCAATTTTCCGTGGACTTGTACGAAAAATAGACTTTCTATAAGTGTCATTCTGATCATTTCTTTCCCTCGGATGACAGAGGATTGAAGCGCAGTATTCGAAGCCGATGAACTGTTTTATTTCTGAAATTTTCACAAAAATAAACTCTAAATATGTGAATAGTCACGACAATATCGTATGCAGATTCATAACAGTTTCTTCTCATTTTAAAACTAGAAAGGAGGCGCGCGATGATTTATCCCCTCATTTATTGTCAGAAGGTTCCTTTTCTTCATTCAAATTTCAAATGTATTAAATTTCATACATTCAAGAATGGATGATAACTAGAAAAATAACTTGATCACTGATAGCGATGAATGATAAGTGAAAAATTAATGAATCATTTTGAATCTTCGATCAATTCTTTCTCACTTTTCATAATGAGGGAAGTGTTATGAATTGATTTTCTAGAGAAATCAACAATTTTCCGAATTTTTTACAAAATCCAAAAATTCTCTAGAAAACAGAATAATTTTGGAACTTTTTTTCGAACGGAACACGACACTATCCTAGAACTTCTATGAGACCCGGAAATTTTCTCAGTTTTTTAGAATTTAGAACCTATATCCAAGTCAAAAAATGAAAGAGAATCAAAATCATGCCAATTGCGAAAAAAAGAAAAGTCGTAATTTACAGCGATATTATGCGTAATTCATGCTTCAACTTTAAGCGTAAAGGATGCCTTCTTAAACGTAATTTACGTGTAGGTTTTTCTGTGTGCGTCGCCGTCACTAATTTCTATTCATTTCCAAAGCACTACCAATGAAGACATCCTCCGAGACTGGGGAGAAATAAAAAGCACAGCTAGCGAAATTCTCGCATCGATCACTGGATCGCCAGTGAGAGTTAAAGTATCATTAGCAGGTAAACACAATTTCTCCATTTACAAAAAAAGCCATCAATCGTGTAGGAACTATTGAATTATCCATGTATTGTAGAAACACGTCAGAAAAACGAAAACTTCGGGTCTAGTCTCCTCCTCGCCAATTCTCCAATGTCCCCGAAAATCGTCAATGGAAGTTTTGCTGCGATTTACGATACAGCTGATGTTTTCAATGACTGCATGAAGACATTTGGCCAATTGCGTTTGGAGCCAAGCGATAGCCCAGGTGAATACACTAAAATACACAAACAAACGAAAATTCCCTCTCCCTTCATTCATTGAATTTTGAGCTGCGCAAAATACGGTTTGAATTATCTGAAATATTCGAGAGTTGCTATTTCGGAGTCGTCAAACGTCATGAATGAAACAGTTGTTAAATAATTTGAATCCAAGCAAGACTATTTGAAATAATTCTTGTTTGTTCAACTGGCGAAAGGGAAATATTCTCAAATGTTTCTCTCTATGTTATTCTCTCTGTATCTCAAATTCGAAAGGAGTGAGCAAAATTTTCCTAGAAATTTTTTTTGTACAGAAAAGTGAAGACTCGAAACAGATTTTACCAAAATTTTGCTATCTTTCTTAAATTCCGAATTATTCAACAAACACTCAACTGGAAGCTAAGTCGACTTAAACCGATTGACCACTTCGCTACTGAAATATGCTTGAATGAAGTATATTTTCTTTTCCGTAAACACGACTTCATATTCGATTCTATTGCAATGGAATATTAAATATCTACACGCAGAGAAATATTCAAGAAAAATTACGGAACATTTCACGTAATTCGCAAGCGAGAATCGTTTTTAGTGAATTTCTATAGGAATATAAGAGAATAAATCTGAAACGTTCAGTAAATTTTCGGGTCTGTCACCGAAAAAATACGAAAAAGTCACGTAATTTTTCTGGAACTTGTAAAATCTAACAGAAACTTCAAGACTTATTATGCCTCAGAACATGAAAATTCCTGGATGTTTAAGAATTTTTACGAAAAGTTCCGGAAAAATTACGGAACGTGTTGTTAAAATCTCCCCCTCACGGTGATTCATGGCTAGCCGTGAGGCGTCGGACGGATGAGTAATTTTTACGGAACAGATCGTAGAATTTACGTGACGATTGACACTTTTTATTGAATTTTACTTCG
>NW_021680360.1:1729441-1809359 GCF_001412515.2 Diachasma alloeum
CGTTTTCAGTGAATTTCTATAGGAATATAAGAGAATAAATCTGAAACGTTCAGTAAATTTTCGGGTCTGTCACCGAAAAAATACGAAAAAGTCACGTAATTTTTCTGGAAGTTGTAAAATCTAACAGAAACTTCAAGACTTATTATGCCTCAGAACATGAAAATTCCTGGATGTTTAAGAATTTTTACGAAAAGTTCCGGAAAAATTACGGAACGTGTTGTTAAAATCTCCCCCTCACGGTGACTCATGGCTAGCCGTGAGGCGTCGGACGGATGAGTAATTTTTACGGAACAGATCGTAGAATTTACGTGACGATTGACACTTTTTATTGAATTTTACTTCGGTCCCAGATTACGTTTCGAAACGTAATTTTTACGTCTTTTTTCTGGTAATTTTTATTGAATATTTCTCTCCGTGTATGTCATTTTCGTTCTAGAAAAACAAATAAAAAATGTATAAATATTATGATGATACAGTCGATTTTCATGAAATAGTGCTCAGCTCTAATTGAATTACTATTCATACATGAGAATGCCATGAAAAACCAAGTGTAAGCTCTCATCATCAATAATCAAGAGAAAATGTTTGAAAATGCTTATTTTTTAGCAATGAGGCGACGAATCAGAGGCATCTTAATGTCTGGCAAGCAATTCTCATTGGATTCCCGAATGGATCTAGTCCAAGTAAGAACAGAACAAAATACAAACAAAGCAAATCAGAAACAAAGATCAGAATTTTGAAGATTTAGTTTTTCAGGGATTTGCGTCATGTGGACGTCACTACACGGAGCCCCCAAAGAATTCAAAGAATTCCCCCCTCATGGAAGATGAAGATGCCAACGGCAAGACCGAATCGACACTCAGCATCGATAAGTCCAGTATTACAATAGACGGTGAGGTTCAAGAGTAATGACCATGTAACTTCAATCTTTCCAGACGCAATTATTTTCTCTACTCCCTAGTTAATTTGCTAAACAATTTCCTTTCGTCTGCGAAGATTGATAGATTAGAAAATTCGCTAGTGAAAGATTTTGTAGCTCTATCAGTAGCTTCAGTGTGAAAAAACCGAGGAAATTGTGAAAAACAAAGAAATTCGAAAAATTCAGGCTCTTACGATAATTCATCATCGAGATCAAGCTCGGAGTACTCAGTTGATGATAGCCCATTAGTCGATAACAGGAGGACTCTGGTGCAAGGAGTGAATGAAACTGTCGGTAATGATGAGTTTAACCTGGATAAGGGATTACCAAGGAGTGAAACGATCGGTGGATTTAGCAATTTAACACCAACAATCATCACGAATCTCTCTCACTCTGATAATGAGATTCGTAAAGTGAATGGAAATGTCTGTGACAAGTGTGGACATATCAAGGAGCAGTAGAAAACCCTCGGAACGAAAACCAAAGCCAAAGACAGAACAAGAAGAAAAATTAGATTTAGAACGAATTAAAATTAAAGAATAAAGATAAGTTGGTGAAGAAAAATGTCTCTTGAAAAATGATGAATTGATTCAACTGTTGTCGGAGGATGAATAAAAAATTCCCTGAATAATTTGAAATTATGTTTTTAATGTTCAGGCAATCAATAAAAAGTACAAATATCCATTATCTGTTTATCATTTTCCATTTTAATTATAAATCATTCAATTTTCCAAATTCCCTCTTTTGTTCAATAGTACCCCTCAGTCGATACTGATGCGAGGAGTGAATAGAACTGTCAGTAATGATAATTTTATTCTGAATAAAGAATGACCAAGGAGTGAAACAATTGCTGAATTTAACAATTTAATACCAACAATTATCAAGAATCTCTTTCACTCTGATAATGAGATTTGTAAAGTTAATGGAAATGTCTGTGAACGAAAACCAAAGCCAAGGCGAAAACCAAAAACGACAGTAAAAGAATAAAAATTTGATTGAGAACGAATTAAAACTAAAGAATAAAGAGAATAAAGAGAATAAAGAGAAAAATGTCTCTTGAAAAATGATGAATTGATTCAACCGTTCTCGGAGGATGAATAAAAATTCCCTGAATAATTTGAAATTATGTTTTTAATGTTCAGGCAATCAATAAAAAGTACAAATGTTCATTATTTGTTTATCATTTTCCATTTTCATTACAAATCATTCAATTTTCCAAATTCGGAACGAAAACCAAAGCCAAAGCGAAAACCAACAACAACAATACAAAAACAAAAATTAGATTTACAACGATTTAAAGCAAAAAAAATAAAGTTGAGTCCGTGAAAAATGATAAATTGATTCAACTGTTGTCGGAGGATGAATAAAACATTCAAAAATAACTTGAAATTATGTCTTTAATGTTCAGGCGATCAATGAAAAGTACAAATATCAGTTTGAGACTTAAACTTTAATGCTATCGATGATATGGCATGATTTCTACAATTCATTTTCCATCTCCATCTCAACTCACTCAATTTTCCTCCCAACTCAGTCGTCCTCTCCTTACCCTAATGATATCTCCAAATGTCTTTCAACAAATCGCGCACTATGAGCACATTTTTACGTACAACTATGATATTTCCTGGTTCCGCGATTACAATATTTTACAGTTCCCCCCATTCGTATGTAACAATCTCATCCCAAATTAACTAATTACCCATTATAAATAATCTTTAACATTCATAACAACGTCATATATCATTCTTCGTTAATTATGAGTTAATATCAATCGTAATTGAACATCAACCTGTGATAATAGTTGATGATGATGAAATTGCTGCTGGAAATTATCATACATTGAGTCGGCGTTCTAAAACTCTCATTTTAGTATCGATGATAACAATTCAAATTTTTACAATTAAAAATTTATTCTCACGAGCATTGTTCGCAATTTTTCTACGCGGCATCTCTAGAGCAAGATGATCGTATAAATCAAGCCGTGCGTGTCGACTTGACTCCCCCCTCCCCAATACATGACTGGAACGAGATATATTTTGAATTACATTTATCCTTTTCCCTGGGGACAACTAGTCCCACAATTTTAAGAACAATTTCCACTCAATTTTTTTTTCATCAATTTACAATCAGTGTTTGGCGAAAATAATATTATTAATATTATTCTCTTCATCACCTTTTCGACCAATAGAATTGCGGTATTCGACGTTCCGTGCACCAATCAGAAGAGAATTATATCGGAAATTAATTCATTCAACTGATAATTTTTCATAATTCCACTGGTAATTTTTCATGTTGATATATATACGAATAATAAAAGATTTTAAGGTCGAGTGAGCCCTCGTGGGAACTGACAGATGGATTTTGTCTCACAGCGCAATTCTCTTGGTCGAAATTCGAATGGAAAAACTCGTGCTCCACACTCGTGATTTTTTTACCTGAAAAACTCGACTCCTTCGTTTGTTTGCAACGAATCCATCGGAAAAAATACCTCATAATTTTGATGCTCTCGGGGTATTACATGCGATTAATAATTTCCCGTCGTTAAGCAGAATAACAAAGAATTGTCAATTGTACCACGATGACACCGAATACCGCAATTCTATTCATCGAAATGGTGACGTGGGAAATGATCCGCCGAATACCCCTCGAGCTTCGAAATTAATCGGAGTATTTCCCTCAAACTTTCCTGCGTCAAGTTTCGCTGGAAAAATTCCTCGCGCAAGCGTTCGGGATTTTTTTAATCTGCGAAACTTGACATATACACTGAAAAAAATTTCAATGGCAATTTTAACAAGAGAATTGTCAAAGAAATTATATTTACAGTAACAATAAACTTTGTCGATTAAACTAGGATTCAGCGTTCGATTTACTATTCAAATAGTGTCATCAACATTAGGGGGCAATTTTCACTTTGATGTAATAATTGAATCTACAATGTTTATTGTTATTCTCTTGTAGTTAAAAGTACCATTGGAATTTCTCTCAGTGTAAATCTTCTTTTCCCTCAGAATCGTAATTTTAGGCCACAGGTTTCCATGGTTTCCATTGTCGAAAAGCTAATTTTTCAATGAAAACAATTGAAATAGAGTTTTTCAAAGGAAAAAGAAATTTTAGTCTGATTATATTCGTTTGTGTGCAATGAATTTTGAAGCTCTTGGGGTATTACCACCGATAATTTCCCATTGGCAATCAAAATAACAAAAAATTGTTGATTATACCACGATGACATCGAATACCGCAATTCTATTTATGTCACTTAGGCGAGCGAAGCGAGTTTAGAATCGCGGTTTTCAGGGCCAATGATATAGAATATTGTATGTCACACGGCGATAAAAGTATTATCCGACGAATGTGACGTTATAATCCTCGCCTTCTACTCGAATTATAATCCCATGAGTGATAATGACATAATATACTATTATCGAAATGGTGATGGGGAAAATAATCCGCCGAATACCCCTTAAGCTTCAAAAAGAATCGGAGTATCTCCCTCAAAGTTCCCTGCATACAAACGAATGCGTCAAGGTTCGCAGGAAAAATCCCTCGCGCAAACACTAGAAAATTTTTTAATCTGCGAAACTTGACATATTCGTTGGTATTGGGGAATTATAAAAGAACATTTGGAGTAAATTTCCCCGGATCGATGCGCAGAGTAATATTATCCGGCTACTGCAACAACGACACTCATCGCTTTTTACAAAATAATCACAGCATAAACGGTGGAGGGGGAGATGTGCTGCGTCCAACGTCTCGACACTCAATGTGGGTGCAACATAGATCATATAATGATATACATTGAGAGATTCAAAGGTAAAAAACATGTCATTGGTTTACATAATGCGGAATTCATAATTGTCTCGCTTTCACATAATCGTCAATCAATCTCATTAATATATAGATGTATTAAATATGTATAATGTTTAATATAAAAAGCGCTCTTGCTCGGCTGCCAACACCCAAGGAGATGTCTCACGACAATAGAATTTTTTTTTCAGTTTTCTTTCTGTACCTCACATGGCACGTGGAATTCGACTGCGAGGCCAGGTGACCAACGAAATGAAAAAATCACAATGGTCATGTTTTTTTTCAAAACTACCGGTGGAAAGTTGAAAAAAATACTGGACACTTTGAATGGATAAAATATTTCCACGCGAATACAATTGTTGAGACTAAGGCACTTACGTCACGCGTGGTGTTTCCAGATATCTAGTATTTGAATCCTCTGATGGCATTACACACTCTAAAACTTTGTACAATTGTGTTCATTATTGCCTCAATTTAAAAATCAACGGGGTACCCAGGCGAAACTTGAAAGTCTTCGGTTGAAGAAAATGGACATCAAGCGACTCTTGGTAAATTATGGAATACATAAAATTTACAATCAGTGTAAAAATCATTTGTTCGGAATCGTAACCAATCTATTCATATTCAGCGTTTTACCACAAATCAATTTCATGCGTAAAAAATTAGTTTTCTGAAATGTTAAACAATTTCAATTATTTGTTTGCAGATAACGAATGTTTAAAAAAATGATAATTCTGTGCAAAATGTAATTTGACTGATGCTGAATAGTCATGATCTTTTTTCAAATTTTTCTCACCCAATTTGATTGACAAATTTGATGATTGAAAATGGGGAAATTGATATCGTTAAACATTTTTTTTCAGTCATCGTCGATAACTGACATCCGGACATGGTCTAAAAATACAAAAAATATTCGGACTCATGAGCCCAAAATTAGTTATTCTCACAACGCAACGCTTCCAAAAATTCGCAATCAAAAACACGACAAACGACGTTTTCCCTTAACATAGCGGGCAAAATGGGTTGGGTCAACAAATTTTCTCACTTGTTTAGGTACCCCATGACATATCAAGAGTCGTTCGATGGTTATTTTCACCAACCGAAGACTTTCAAGTTTCAGCTTGGTCCCCCTTTGAACGAAATATTTGTAACCGAAATAGCGAAAGTGAAAAGGAATGTTGATTTATAAAAAAAAACACATGAAAGAACAATGGAAAATTGGCAAATGGCCTCACAGACGCGCGTGCGAAAATGAACAAATGACGCGACATGAGCCGCATGGCTTGCCAAAAGAACCTCGGCGGGTCTGTTATTTTCCCGGGGTGCACGAAGTTTGTTTGGCAAAAGGCTCTTTACAAAAAAAGCCTTTCTGTGAGGATATGCGCGTTCAACTCGAGCCCTCCAACATCGTCAAGTTGAATCCTTCGTTATTTCACCATTCGTATCTTCAATAGTTGAGTCATTGGAGGTCACGAGGTGAAGGCCCACAGTGCATTCTCTTCGTTTTTTTTCTTAAATTATGTTTCATCAGGGTGGAAGGTGGGTTTTTCAGCTACTCGTTCTGAATATACACGAGCTCATCAGAATTGAATGGACTTACCACTCAAAACCAATCAGAAAATTCTAGAATAATTTTTTTGAAACTTATTTTCGTTATTTTCTCTTCATTTTCGAGCACAAAAAGTTCTTCTGAAATTGTTAAAATTAAATTGAGAAAAAAAAACAATAAAACTACATTTATTTCATTTGTTATTAAAATATAAAAAAACGATTACTCGCTGATATAAATGGATATTACGTCACTTCAACTTGAATTCAAAGATAAAATATTCGTTATTATACAAAAAAAAAAATGTTGTCACGTGAATTTAGAACGAGCAGCCTAAGATTGGAAGAATCATAAACCGAAATAAAACCAATAATAAAAAATAAAGTATCATGCATCCGTGCAGTGCCGGTGCTGTGAGACCTGAACTCAGAACAATTCCATTAATCTCCGAATTCATTAACTCCTGATTAACTTCACTATCAGGAAGCAGCAACAACTCGTATACGTTCGAAATTCAGCCTCATTGGGTGTATAATAGAACATGCAAATTCCATAGAAGAGTTAAGGTAAAATGAGCAGTTTTTCATCCTCGATAGCTTGAAATCGCTGCAGAGAAATTCAATTTTTTTTCCATTTTTGTTCAATTTTTTAAACTTCAAAATAAGGCTGAATTCATCCAAATGGCACCATTTGGTTAAGAATATTGATGAATCATAGAACTCATTTTACCTCGCCTCCCCCAAGTCGAAAGAATCGTCCAGCGATTGAAACGAAATAACAAATGATATGTCGAAAGAACTTTAACACCTAAATCGATAAGCATGGACTAGAACATAAGCGTGAATGAGCGATAGAGGTAATGAATTCAAAATAACATAAATAGGAATCAATAACAAGTACCAACAGAGACAATAACATTTAAAACGAGAGAGTTTGGGGTGCAGCGGACACCGACCCTTCCCATTCATCGATTGAGCTAGACTTCAGGCTCATTAAAGAGGAAAAACATCATTTTCATTGACAGGAAAGTCATTAACACGAGAAAAAAATCGAGAGTCCATTCCGCCCCGTCCTCTCCCAACCAAAAATATCAGAATATATCCCTCGGATATTGAAACACCTTCATTCATAACTTTCTACCTAATGAATTGTCTATCTACTCATCAGAATGTAGAGAATATTCAACTAGAATCATCGCACTGAATATTAAAAATCGTCTAAAATTTGTTTCATAGAAACTAAATAATCATTTCAACGTTAGAGGATAAATCAGCTAATTCGAAGGACACGAGCTTCCAGTTGACTATTCTCAGATAAATAAAAACGAATTGGTGGGCATGCCGCTAAAACACGCCGTGATTGATGCCCCCTAAAACATCTAATTAACATTGAATAGTTCCCCATTGAGGGGGAATTACAGTACTCAATGGACACACTGGAAAATATCAAGGATTGGGAGTTAAACAGGTGGATGATCTAACATCACGAGACAGCCAGTGGATTCTAACTACAACTCTTGTGTCTTTCATCGCTATCGCGGATTAATAAATTCAATTTAATTTTCTTAATTATCGGTAATTATTAGTGAACGATGCTGGTTGGTAACCCGGAATGCGCGGCTCAGTGCCACATACATAAGTAATTATTGTTCTTTCAATTATTTGAATGTTAAAGGTAAAAAAATTACTTCTTTCGGGCCTCGTATGCCTCTGATCTCATCAAGATAATTGAAAAAGCGATCAATGATGAGGAATTAATCTCTTAGAGTTGGTCACAATCGTCACTTTTAGATGAAATAATTTTTAGTATTTTTTTCTCAAACTGGAGAAAAATTTGGAGAAAAGTTGGAGAAAAATTACCGAGCAAGTCAGGTAATCGTGGAGCGGAATTCATTTCTACAGTGATAGAAAGAATTTGTTGTTTTTAAATGATGAATTTGATTGAGGGTTGGGGTCGATTCGGCCTCGACAAAATTATTCTTTTATTGATAATTCTTGAATTATATTTCGAGAGGATTAAAATTAAAATTAACAAAACATTAAGAGTTAACAAATGAACATTTGGGAAGCCGTGTTTGACTGGACTTTCATCTTTCCATTGGAGCATTCATTAACCATTGCAAAATATTTATTTAATCAGATTCAACTCTAGTGGTTATTAATAATTAATGAACCTCGTTGACAATAAATGCGAGAGAAAAGTAAATTTTTTTCTGCTAACTTGAGAAAATTTACTAAACGTGAGGGTAATTTGTACTGAAGCGGTAAAATGTACCATTCATCCTGTCAAAAACCATCGCATGAATATGAATGATTCCTCAATATTGCGTAATCAGTCACATACGTGGAGGAATTTTTCTGACGGAGAATTACATTTTTCACTGTTAGAAAATTACTTTTGAAATTTGAAGTGAAAAAGCTTGAAATTTTTAACAATGACAAAGTTACTTGAAATTCCTGCATATTTCTTCATTGATGAATCAGTGAATTTCTTTAATATTCAAGTAATTTTAGATTTCCAGGTCCATACGGCACTGAAAAATGTCGAAAATTGGGAAAATTCAGGCAGCAACTTTTCTGAATTCTCAATATATTTACAATTGAATCACATCTAATGTTTAATTTTCGCAATGAGTTTGAAAATTCAAGCTTTTATTGAAATATCAATGATCACTTAACGCGAAAAAGTCAATTCTCTTCAATTTTTAAAATGAATGAGAAATTTTATGAACATTTTCATTTGAAATTAAATTCAAACTTACGATATTGAGAATTCAGATGACGCTGTGGCTGAAATTTCAATAAATTTCTAACAGAGTACGGTAAAATTTCACTTTCGTCCATTCCCCGTCCACGTCCTTCACATCGAAGCCAGAAGAAAATCCCCTACCGTTTGGGAAATTTTACTGAACAGGGAACAGTAATTTTTGCATCCATAGATGTTTTTTTACCGAATAGTAATATATCCCCTACAAAAGGTATTTTTTGCTAAACCACAATTTCGCTCCACGATTACCTTTCACATAGTAATCTTTGCCACAATTTTCCAGTACTTTTTATTCAACTTCTCTCTCCGTTTAGGTTTTCGAATTCTGAGGTTTTTGAGAATCGAAGGAATGATGCGACTGTTTTTGCTACGAGTTGTGACCAACATCGAGGCCTCCTACAATCTATCGGGATCTCTACGGGAAAATAAAAATGTACAAACGATCAAGTGTGGTTGACAAACGGTGATAATCACAGTGACCTACTAAGCAAGCCTGGACTCGTCAGGATTGAATTGATAATGAGGAGTGTTGATAGGATTAATAGAAGTGTGGTATTGGAACACGTGGATGGGGAAACCCGATTGCACATATCTTCCTCACAGAAGCACATGTGACCAGTGCCGGTACTTTCCATCATGCACACGTGATCCACCATAAATAAGTTTATTTGCAGTTGGGATGTGCACGTTCTTCGGACGCTCTCGTAAGCTAGAAAATGGTAATTTATTTTTTTATTGCATTGTTGGAAATAGCGCTGTCCCAAAAATACACGCACGAAAAAATTTAATACAAAAACCTATCGAATTCGTTAGAAAATTCTATTGAATTTCTATTAAACTTTCTATTAGTTTTTGGCTGATTCTATTGACATGTTCAACAGAGAAAAAATTCAATAGAAAAAGTTAACAGAATTCGATTTTTCTATATAACTTATTCTTTTCGTATATTTTCTATAGAATTTGCTCGACTCAAATTCTCTGTTTTTTCATTCTGTTTTTCTTTTTTTCTCATCAAGAAAATCAAACGAAAAAACTTAGAAAATTTTAGCCGAGAAAATTCTATAGACAATATCTCAATAGAATAAGATATATAGAAAAATTGAATTCTATTGACTTTTTCTACTGAATATTTTCTATTAAACATTTCAATAGAATCGGCCATAAACTAATAGAACAATTCAATAGAAATTCAATAGAATTTTATAACGAATTCGATAGGTCTTTCTATTACATTTTTTCGTCCGTGTAAACAAAAGGGGTTTCCCTTCGCTTTTCGTCGGGAAAAGTGAAGGGCCAAAAATTAAACTCACGTGATCTCTGATTCCTGACCATTTTGACACAGCACCCATTGCAGGTCATCAGAGGGGGTTGATCCCTGGGTAATGCCGTGTAATTGAAGGGATCTTTACACCTCAGATCAGTCCATGAGTCGCACTCGTAGCAGTAGACAGATCTCGCTGTGGTCCAAATTCAAGAGAACTCATCAATGAATCCAACTCAATTTGACGCACACGGAGAAAAATGTACAATGAAAATTATCCCGGAGATGGGTGAAAATTACCGACCAAAATGAAATCGAGATGTAAGAGAATTCCTCCGCATATTTGAATTTTCAGTGAAAAAATTCGTATTCAGTGTCAAATTATACCGAATTTTCAATGAATTGAAACTATAAAAAAATATTCACCAGAATTTTACTCATTAATTGTTCTATTTCACAGTTCTCATTAATTTTTCCATGAAAATGTGAATTTTCAATTACAAAATTCTTTGAAATTTCAGTGGAGCTAAAATATGATAAAAATTTCCAAAAGTGCAGCAGTAGAGTTGTTATTACCCTTTTTAAGTAATATATTTGTTTTCCGGTAGACTCGATGTTCAATAGAGCTGTTATTGTACCTAAATTATTTATTCGATTCAATAAAAAATTATCACCTGTTGATAAATTCGTTCTCTTTACGTCTAAACAATGCTTTCACTTCTCACTAATAATGTCTTTATTTGGATCAAGGAATTCCTTTAGATTTAACAAATTATACAATTACACAGTTGATGTGAATGAAAACGCAAATAAATAAGAGTTTAAATGTAAATAAAAGCTTCACTACAAGCTGTTTAACAAATAAAGTTTAGTCAATTCAAAGGAGCCATTTCTCTGACTGAATTTTTATCCTACACTCTCTACTTTCCCCCATCTGAAAAACTGTAGGGTAGATCTTGGAACATTTTTCTCTCCGTGCATCGTCAATCTAACTACATCCAAAACAACGAGAACGTAATTAAGAATAGATTCTCACGGAATTAAACTCGTAACACAGATATTCATCAGTAATAACTCACTTTGACATTCGGCATGACAGACGTTGGCAACCGCTAGTAAAATTGCCACTGAAAGAAAATGTGATTTTCGCTTCAGATGAGTTCAGTCAATGATTTTACATCATTATGCACTGTCAATTGGAACAGATACTCATGAACTTTTTATCTACTTTCTAGATTTCTAATTCAACTACAGAAGTTTGCAGGATGGTATGATTTTATTTCTTTACAAAACGAATGTCATCATTTTTATTTCTCTAACGACTCACCATTCGGTGGGAACACGCCCCCTTGAGAGCTCGCCCTTTTCTCGAAATTATTATTAACAGGTGCAAACAATATTTTTCTACCCACTACGTTCTTCCATTGACGAATATAAAATTCTAAATATTTTTTCAGTAACTACGATTTTTTACGTTTTTCGAATGCGGCAGTCATTCAAGTTGAATAATAAGCTCTTGTGTCATGAACGAAACAAAAATTCCCAGTGGAGAATAAATATTTTTGATCAGGAATATCATACGAACGATTCAATAGAGTTTGCTGGGAGACGTATGGAGGAATTCAATAGTGAATTCCCACGCAGCCGCTAAGGAATCTATTGGTGGTTTCATTATTCTTTTGTCGATTTAACAATAGAAATTTCTTGTCAGACATTTTTCATTTTCGACAAGAAATTATTGCCTCTATTTTTCTCCGCCTCTCATGAAAATAAACAATTTCTGCTTTCCTTCAAAGTTCTATCGAATTCAATTGATAATGGTATTTGTTTTTTGCGCCAAATTCTAGTGAAAATTACGCTTTTTTGCCAGTGTTTTGCAAGAGAAAAAGATGACAAACGGTCAACGGATGCTGATTCTTACATTTAATTTATTTCGATGGGATTTTTTCTATAATAATTTTAGGTATAAATTTTCTCAGGCGTCTTACTTGGATTTTGTAATGAGAAAAAGAGAGAAGAAAATGCAACGTAGAAGAACTTGGAGAATTTACGCCCACTAATTTCTCTCTGATTTCATTCATTTCTATAGAGAAAATAGTCTCTTGAAATTTTGTCTATAGAAATAAGTGGGTGTAAAGACAGGTAATGATAAATGAATAAATGGATAAATGAATAAATAAATAAATAAATAAATAAATGGATAAATGAAAATTTCATGAGAATAATTGACGGAGAAGAATCAAAATCGATTAATTTTTCACTCAATTATCTATCAAAAAACCGCAAAATAAATTCAAATAATCCAGTTTTCGTGATTTCAGTTTTTCAGGGGAAGAGATAGATACCTGTACCGCCCAGCAGGTGACACCGCTCATCCAATTATCTCCACAACCACAAACATTTTTCACAATTTTTTTTCAATATTGAGAATCTAGTGTCAGAAAGTATTTACCACAAAAACTTTGACACTTTTGACAATTTTAAGTTGAAAAAATCATCCGTCGACTTTTTTATGTCCTTGCAATGTAAAATTCTGCGACCAATATGTAAGATTTTTTGCTATGGAGAGAGATTTCATGTTTTCTGAGCAAAAGTTCGATATTATTTATTAAATCCAGTTATTTTCTACCGAAGAATTTTTCTGTGGCAATTACTGAAAGCAAGTCAACTATACACAGTGTTGACACCGGCAGTGGTAATACCAATCACTCGGCATCCGTCTCAGCTTTCCGACAATTTTGTGAATTCTAAGAGTAATTAAACATTTATAATTGGAGAAAATTAAGAAGAATAGTAGAACAAGATTTGAGAATAGTCTGGTCTTTCAGAGTTACAGTTTTGGATGCGAAAAACATAATTATTTCTTAGTTGAGCGGTCCATGCTGTGCCTACTCTACCCCGAGTGCATCAAAATTATCGGGTATTCCTCAATAACTTCGTTGTAAACAAACGAGAGTGTCAAGTTTCGCAGGTTGATAAATTAAATTTTTCAGTAAAACCAGACACGATCGTTAATTCACAGGAAAGGTTAAGGGAAGCAATATCCGATCGAAAACTCCTTCCAGCATATCACGTGACGCTAAATACTGCATTCTGATGGGCCGCGATCGGTTCTCGGCAAATAATCTATACAAATCGGCACAAAAAGTCGATTTTTCAAAAGAATTTTAATAGAATTCTAATCCTTTTTAAAGATTGAAAAGATTTATGAAATTTTCATTTCATATGAAGCGAAAAAAATTGAACTGCTCGGGATTTGACGCGGGAAGTTGCAGTCGTTCGTCCTCTCGTTTCCTTAAATTGAGTTCTCTCGTTCGTCATCTCGTTTCCTTAGATTGATAAAACCTAATTTGAATAGAAACCTAATAGAATTCTCTTAGAATTGCCAAAGGAATCGAAGAGAATTCTTTAGAGAAAGCGAAAGCGAAGAATTTCATTCTTATAATTAATTTTCCCATACGTAGAACTTTATTATTCCACAGAAAAATTTCCGAGTCACCGATTTTTTCTTCTTGAATCCACAATATTGATTCTTAGATCAATAATATTTCCTTCTCAATTCGAGAATTTTTTTCCCGTTCAATACATCCTTTAAAAACCTCCTTATTCCCGTACTATCACCAATTATCATCACAACAAAATAATGATTATTCAAAAATCAAACGTAATAAATCACAAACGACAGGAACTCACCTGTTATCATGTAGTCCGCTCCCATGATGGACTCCTCTACGGGTTGTCATCAAATGAATTAATCCGAGCGCTCACGCCTTCATTTTAACATGACCATTAGTCACTCGTTAGTTGATCTGCACTCCGTGTCACGTGGACTCGACCAGTTTCGAAATTCGATCGTCTCGATAAACCCTGCAACATTTTCGTCGTATCGAACCGCTTGAATACGTCATTGCATGACCCCGGAAAATAATATCACAAGGAAATAAGAGACAGATAACCCCCGAGGTATTAATTCACTGCCAGAACCCAAGTGGTATGTTCGAACACTTGTAGTTTTTCCCCAGGCTTCCGATTATCGGTGTCAATTAAACAGCGATTAGGTGCTTAACATTGTTACTATTGCTTCTAGATTGATTTATATTCCAAAATATGAATTAAATAATAATTCTTCAAAATAATAATTTGCTTATTCTTCATTTAATTTTAAATAAGTTGTATTAAATAAGACGAACGAACAAAGTAAAATACAAATTATTCTTTCCAGAGATTCACTCGATGGGAAATTTCCCTTGAAACTCATTATTATTATTATTATTATTATTATTATTATTATTATTATTTCAAATGGAATTATTTAAATGGAATTAAAAAATGTTTTGTGACGAAAAAATATTTTTTTAATTCTCTTTCTCTTGCATATGGAAACGGAAATGGCCTGCGTTCACTGTCACGTGGACTCGACCAAAGGAAAATGGGATCACCTCCACAAATTCTAAATCATTTCCTTCGCATTGAACCCCTCGAACTAATCGCGGCATGATCCCGAAAAATAACATCACGAAGAAATAAAAGAGAAACCCCCGAGGTATTAATTCACTGTCAGAACCCAAGTGTTATGTCCGAACACATGTACTTTCCCCCCAACTCTCAGACGTGGGCGTCTATTAGACAGCGATTCGGTGCTCAACATTTTTACTATTTCTCCGGGATCGATGTCTTAATACAAACGAAATAAAACCAAGAGTAATTAAAAATTATTATTGAACAGAACTTGAAAAAAAAGCACTACTAAACTTATTTCTGTTCATAGATTAAACTGATGGAAAAATTCACTGAAATTTCAAGGAAAATCCCTTGAAATATTCAGCAATAATTAATTAATTCAATTTACATGAGGTTGTACTATGTTTTGTCACAAAAAATTCAATTTTTTTTCTTTTGTACCAAAAGTTTTAACGTAACAAAAAAAACTTCACGGCATATGATAAATTGAATAATAACCTATAAATGAATAATAACAATATGGTACCCGGAGAATCAACGACATAAATTCGATAAGACAATCGTTCTAATTACGAATACAAAAAAATTAATAACTTTAGAAATCTAAGATACACTTCAAAATAGTATTTAAACGTTTTGTGAAGATAAATTGTCTTCCCAACTTGACTCAATGCTGATCCACTCATTTCATCATTGCAAACTAAAAATGAAACAGAATGAATAGAGCAATGGAAATCGCTAGCGCTCCCCGTCACGTGGACTCGGCCCGAGGAAAATTGGATCGTCTCGAGTCCTACCCGACTTCCGTCATAATAAAGCACTCGAGCACATCGTCGCATGATCCCAGAAAATAACATCACAGGGAAAACAAAAAGGACAAAACTCCGAGGCATTAAATCCCCGTCAGAACCCAAGTATTGTTCCCAAGCACTGCTGTCCCCAGCCCCCAGCCTTCTAGAAGCTATTTCCCTGAACTAGGTCGATGGTATAACGCCACTCACAGTTGTCAACGGGGCTTTTCAATGTAATGGATCATTCAGATGCCGGCATAATAGTTCTAATAAAGCCCACAGAAGTGTTTAGCACGATGACATAAACGACTAAAATTAGGAGAATGCTCGCAAATAGCCGCAATTCAATCGATCACTTCTAATAATTTTCCCACATTGTTAAAAATTTTTGTATGAATTCTCCGTGTCAAATTACGGAAATTCTTATTGTGTTCAAGCTTCACTGAAATTTCAGGAAATTTTGTCATTAAAAAATCAAATATTCCATTGATTTTCTGTTCAAATGATTTCGAAATCAATAAAATAGTCGATTTTTCAGTTCAATTATTCTAGGAAAATTCAGAAAAATCAGGAAAATTCAGGGAAAAATTGAAAATTCACAGCATTTTGTTCCTAAATATTCATGTCCCACTAAAAACTCATGAATTTCCGTGAATTCTACTTAAAACTTGAAATTTCATAGCCATTTTTTTCCTAAATTCGATTCAGTGTCACTCTCATGAGACTTACTACAACATCTTCCATGAAATGTCAAAAAATTTCTAACAGTGCAATACAATAACAAAAATACAACAATAAAGGCATTGCAAATGTCGTGAACAAAGCAATTGCATCTAAAAATCACGAATCGGAGAAATACGGCGTCAAGATCACCTGACCTACCCCAAGCTGCTTCCCCACCGCATTTGTCTGGCTTGGCCATTGCGAAACACTTTGAATTACCTTATTCCAACCAGATTACAACCGTCCGCATCCGTGGGAATAGCCGTCTCTCACTAGACTGCATAGAACACACCAGACTGATCACACGCTGCAGCAATTACCAGCGATAGCACATGTCCAAGGTCTTCCGGATTTTATTAAAATCCTCCCATCGGTGCGGACAGTCACGCCGACATGCTTCGACATGTCGCACACGTTGTCACGTACCTCTCCCTCATGTTTACTATGTTCTATTGTCTAGTTACGATTGAAGCCCTCAAGGTATTCAAATCCGTGGAGTCACTTGACACCTCTGGAATAATTCGATTAGAAAGGGATGATCATTTTTCGTAAAAAAAACATCTTCATGACCGTTTTTTCGACAATAATGAGTGTTTCATATTTTGAGCGCAATCGCGAGAAGGGAAGATTGAAAATGAAAATATTCTATCAATTCTTGAATTTTTTAAAAATCAACAACGAAAAATCAACTCGTGTGAATATCATCGATCCGTCACTCTGTGGTTCTGCATTGCTGATAAATTAATGGACTTTGAATAATTAATCTGGGTCAAGATGTAGTGGAAAACGTGAACTTTGGTTTTTAGCATCGAGACCGAGGGAATGGAATTAATAAATAATATGCGGAGGAAAATGGAAGGAAAATTATGCCAACGGGAGAGGTAATTCGTAAGCAGAGGTACAAGAGTGCCGGAGGAATGAAACATCAAATGTCAATCGATGTTCATTTGAATTCACGGGTTTAAACGTTTTTTTATTTAATGATTTCCGTATTTTCTTGGCTTTTGGCACCCACGTTAGACAATGAACGACAGCCGGCCGAGACTCAAGTTCACTCACTGCACTGTCTATGCGGATAAGTATGGTTCAACTCATGTGAACAGTTGCTACTGTGATCGTAGGCACCACGCGATTGCGCGCCGAGCAAATTTGGGATTTTGCGTTTGGCGAGTACCACCTGAGCAACCACTTGGCGGGATCAATAATGTTTCGCTGCATGCGGCGGTGGCGGGGGAGTCTTGCGCAGGCGTTGCTCCAACTGCCAGGGGGCTTTGGGCTCCGCAGGCGGGATGAGGGGGATTTCGTGTGGGTGAAGATGGGGGAGATGTCATTGCACCGGGGGGGGGAGATTAAACGAGTGGGGGGCAGGTGGGATGGGACAGTTATTTTGGGGACGATCGAGTCGGGGGAGCCCTTCGATAGGGCTATTTTTGTGTGGCGAGGGGGAATGCTGATGCTATCTATGAAAGTTTTGGGGCGACGCCGGGGCAGGACGGGGTCTGCTGGGCAGCGGGACGGGGAGGTGACTTTGTCAACGTGGTAATTGATTTTCGAGGGGATCGATGATAATCGGTCGATTAACGGGACAATTTTGGAATTATCCAGGGGGGTTTTTGAGGGGGGGTGTCGTCAATAATAAAAGGTGGATGGAGATTCATGTGTTAAGCCAAATGTAAGTTTGCTTGCTCCTCCTTCCCTCGGATGAAATAAATATTATTTTACTATATCAAATGTATTATTTTATTTCTACCAAATATGGAACATATATGCCAAGTGTAAGTTTATTTGTTTGTTTTTTTTCGCGCCAATTTCTATTGAAAATTATTCAACTTTGCTGTCGTTTGCTGTTGTTAATGTTTAATACGAAAAATTTATACATCTTGATTTTGCCATATAAGTTATTTTTGGCGGATTTTTTTCATAGAAATTTCTGAACGTAAATTTGTAAAGTCTTTTCTTTCTTTAAATTTACGGAGCCCTTCGATAGCCCTATTTTTGGGCGGAGAGGGGGAATGCTGAATGATGGTATCTTTTTGGGGAGGCGCCGGGGCAGGACGGGGAGTTGACTTTGTCAACGTGGTAATTGATTTTCGAGGGGATTGATGATAATCGGTCGATTAACGGGACAATTTTGGAATTATCCAGGGGGGTTTTTGAGGGGGGGTGTCGTCAATAATAAAAGGTAGATGGAGATTCATGTGTTAAGCCAAATGTAAGTTTGTTTGCCCCTCCCTCCCTCGGATGAAATAAATATTATTTTACTATATCAAATGTATTATTTTATTTCTACCAAATATGGAACATATATGCCAAGTGTAAGTTTATTTGTTTGTTTTTTTTCGCGCCAATTTCTATTGAAAATTATTCAACTTTGCTGTCGTTTGCTGTTGTTAATGTTTAATACGAAAAATGTATACATCTTGATTTTGCCATATAAGTTATTTTTGGCGGATTTTTTTCATAGAAATTTCTGAACGTAAATTTATAAAGTCTTTTCTTTCTTTAAATTTACGGAGCCCTTCGATAGCCCTATTTTTGGGCGGAGAGGGGGAATGCTGAATGATGGTATCTTTTTGGGGAGGCGCCGGGGCAGGACGGGGAGTTGACTTTGTCAACGTGGTAATTGATTTTCGAGGGGATCGATGATAATCGGTCGATTAACGGGACAATTTTGGAATTATCCAGGGGGGTTTTTGAGGGGGGGTGTCGTCAATAATAAAAGGTAGATGGAGATTCATGTGTTAAGCCAAATGTAAGTTTGTTTGCCCCTCCCTCCCTCGGATGAAATAAATATTATTTTACTATATCAAATGTATTATTTTATTTCTACCAAATATGGAACATATATGCCAAGTGTAAGTTTATTTGTTTGTTTTTTTTCGCGCCAATTTCTATTGAAAATTATTCAACTTTGCTGTCGTTTGCTGTTGTTAATGTTTAATACGAAAAATGTATACATCTTGATTTTGCCATATAAGTTATTTTTGGCGGATTTTTTTCATAGAAATTTCTGAACGTAAATTTATAAAGTCTTTTCTTTCTTTAAATTTACGGAGCCCTTCGATAGCCCTATTTTTGGGCGGAGAGGGGGAATGCTGAATGATGGTATCTTTTTGGGGAGGCGCCGGGGCAGGACGGGGAGTTGACTTTGTCAACGTGGTAATTGATTTTCGAGGGGATCGATGATAATCGGTCGATTAACGGGACAATTTTGGAATTATCCAGGGGGGTTTTTGAGGGGGGGTGTCGTCAATAATAAAAGGTAGATGGAGATTCATGTGTTAAGCCAAATGTAAGTTTGTTTGCCCCTCCCTCCCTCGGATGAAATAAATATTATTTTACTATATCAAATGTATTATTTTATTTCTACCAAATATGGAACATATATGCCAAGTGTAAGTTTATTTGTTTGTTTTTTTTCGCGCCAATTTCTATTGAAAATTATTCAACTTTGCTGTCGTTTGCTGTTGTTAATGTTTAATACGAAAAATTTATACATCTTGATTTTGCCATATAAGTTATTTTTGGCGGATTTTTTTCATAGAAATTTCTGAACGTAAATTTGTAAAGTCTTTTCTTTCTTTAAATTTACGGAGCCCTTCGATAGCCCTATTTTTGGGCGGAGAGGGGGAATGCTGAATGATGGTATCTTTTTGGGGAGGCGCCGGGGCAGGACGGGGAGTTGACTTTGTCAACGTGGTAATTGATTTTCGAGGGGATCGATGATAATCGGTCGATTAACGGGACAATTTTGGAATTATCCAGGGGGGTTTTTGAGGGGGGGTGTCGTCAATAATAAAAGGTGGATGGAGATTCATGTGTTAAGCCAAATGTAAGTTTGTTTACCCCTCTCTCCCACGGATGAAATAAATATTATTTTACTATATCAAATGTATTATTTTATTTCTACCAAATATGGAACATATATGCCAAGTGTAAGTTTATTTGTTTGTTTTTTTTCGCGCCAATTTCTATTGAAAATTATTCAACTTTGCTGTCGTTTGCTGTTGTTAATGTTTAATACGAAAAATTTATACATCTTGATTTTGCCATGTAAGTTATTTTTGGTATCTTTTTGGGGAGGCGCCGGGGCAGGACGGGGAGTTGACTTTGTCAACGTCGTAATTGATTTTCGAGGGGATCGATGATAATCGGCCGATAAACGGGACAATTTTGGAATTATTCAGGGGTTTTTTTTTGGGGGGGGGGGGGGGGTTGTGATCCCCTCCCTCCACCGGATGAAATGAATATTATTTTACTTTATCAAATATATTATTTTATTTATATCAAATATGGAAAATATATCCCAAATGTAGGTTTGTTTGGTTGTTTTTTCTCGCGCCAATTGCTATTGAAAATTATTCAACTTTGCCGTTGATTTTTCAATTAATATTTGATGCGAAAAATTTATAGATCTTGATGTTATAGAATTGATCCCACTATTGTTTTCGATCAATTCACGACTAAAACAATCACTTCTAAATTGATAAGTGGAACAATCACGATAGCTTGAAACAACTCCATTAATCGTTATTAACAACCTGTCGCGTGCCGAATGTGATTTAATGAGTGTGATAATTCCGAAGCGATTGGCCGTAGGATAACTAAATTCGGCTGATAAACACATCACGAAAAAATGATTTTATAACTTAGAACGAAACGGTTGTACCATTTTCGAAGGTATAAAGCGGTTCTTCCGAGTGATTGCAGGAGCTCACTCGGCGAAATCGCCTGGCAAAACAGCGGATATTCCTAGATTTTGATAATAAAAGAAAATACCGTGAACTATGACGCCAATGGGGTGCATACCGCACCGAGAGAAATGTTCAGCAAAGATTACGGAACTCATAATTCGCTCACCGATTACGGAATCGACTCAGAAAATTTAAGTGACGGTATTGTTTCACTTAAATTTTCAATTTTCACTTTCAATTTTTCACAGGAGATTCAAGTAAAAATTACGAAACGCTCTAGAAAAATTCCTTGACAGTTCCGTAAATTTCCTGCAAGCACATTGCACTCCAGAATTACGGAAAAGATACGTAATTTTTAGTGAATATTTCTCCCCGTGCAATCCTCCTGAAGCTGAAGGCAACGCTCCCATCTCCACCGCCACCCGGTGAGTTCTGAAATTCATTTGATATTGCACCACTGGGAAATATCAGCCAAGGTCACCATTCCATTCAAATCCTGCGGTGTAAAGCACAATGACTAAGTGATTTATAGAAATATCAAAACGTCATCCCAGCCGAGGTGACAATAGAATTTAATTTTCGGAGTTTAATTTGATTTTTCTAATTGAAAGTGTCAGTATGCTTTGTGATTGGGTCCTGCACACTCCTAGTGACTGCATTTCCATACAGATAATTAAATTGCATCCTATTTGGGGAGTTATCAATTTTTCTTCTACGCGAAAATAGAGATTGCAGATAAAAATATCAATGAATTTGAAGATTTAATCGCCGTCAGAGTAATTAAAGGAGTGAACTATGATGTTTTTACGACATTCATCCCTCGGGTGTCTGCTATTCTTGAATCTACTGGGAACTTATAACTCGCAGACCGAGCAAATCACATCGCCCGGACCCGATAATGGTGAGATTTTTTGTGAAAATTATTCGTGAGTGTATTTCACACTATCGATACCCATTAGTTTACGAGAGGAAATTAGTCAATATAATTTAGTGTATGAAATCATTCAGAATAATCGGGAAGTTTCTCCGAGAAAGTGGAGGTTGATTGTTTTAATAGAAATTCATGCTAGGGGATTTTGTTTTGCAAATGTTCAGTTCGACTTTCTCACCTTCGTTTTAGTCGATTTTATGGTTTTAATAAATTAATAAGGTTGTTTTTTCTAATAGATTCCTTGGGCAGGAATTTTCTAAATTGAAACACAGTAAAACCTAAATTACGCCGAAACAAAGCGTTTTTTACATCTCGCTAAACGTATTTAATGCTTAAGAAATCATAAATTTCGACCTCAATAGAAATCTAAATTATCTTAAGATAATCGTAAAATATATTTGACGATTAATTTGTGAGTAATTTACGAAAAAAAATCGCTCTAGGGTGGAAAGTATTCACTTTCCTCGAGCTGACTAGAAAGCAAACTACAAACTTTTCTTTGCAGACGTGTTAAACAATAGCCTGTGCACCTCAGACGGGGAAAACATGACTTTCCGCCCTTGTTGCACAATATACTATTTCTTTCTTCATCGTTAATTATGGATAAATAAATGGAAAATACGGAAAAAATCATCGTAATTTACGAAAACAAAACCGTAAATTACGCTTATGTAATCGTAATTTACGCTTCAACTTCAAGCGTAAAATACGTTTCAGAAATCGCAAAAGACGACTTTTTAAAGGTAATTTTCGTTTAGGTTTTTCTGCGTGCAGCGAGAAAAACGTGGAAAAATTAAGCCCAAGAATATTCTATAGAAAAAAATAGAAAAATTCCAAGAGAATGTCAAGGGAATTTTTTAAATAGAAACACCCAACCTTTTGGCTTTCTTCGACGGAAGATTTAATGAAAACAAATAAAATTTTTCTTTCAAATGTTTTCATACATGTTCATTCACATCGTTTTCCGCCCATTTTAATAAATTCGGAGGATCCTGCAAGCTTAGATTGTCGAGATTTTTTAATTAAAAATTCACGAATGAATTTTTCTATTTCTTCACAGGGAAATTCATTTAAACCTCATCAAACAAATCTTACAGAAATATCCGAATTTATGAATTTCCACCCCTCGAAAAATTCGCGTAATTCTCAACAGAACTCACCCCGCCCATATTATTCAAAAATGATCTAATCCTGCATTCCCCTTTTCCGTTCTCTGTCCAGCAACAACTTCTGTCACTCTAGCCCCAGTCACCGGAATGCATCGTTTTTTCCTTGAGAAAAACAAGCTAATTCGCCAGGTGAATGCAGACGTAAAAACCTTGTTACGTTACTTCCCAGGTGTCTCGGACGATCTAACCACAACGACTCGTTCCCTCGTCGAGATGAAATCCGTACTTTACGGCTGCATGAACGAAATCAAAGACATTCGTACCGACGTAGCCTTGATAAAATTTCACACCATGTACCTACCGAGGAACCTGACCCGGTTGAGCCATATATTGGAAATCCGAGACAGAATAATACTGCAGAGAATGAACAACGGCACTGAGACACTGAACAATTACTACGGAAAAATGCGAAAAGACCACAGGAAGATCCGGAGGGATTTAAGAAAATTGACCGAGTTTGTCGGAAATATGTCCGTTGAAATGTCCTGCCCTGCGGGTGCCCAGCCAGACGGGCAGGTGACCCCTCAGTCCGATTTTGTGGTGACCCCTTACCCAGATGCGACGGTGGACCCTCATCCGGACGCGCCTGGGGCCCCTCAGCCCTCAGATTTGCCAGCAGGTCATCACCCAGTTCATCCGCCTACATTTTCCCCGACGATCGAGCGCCAGCTCAGCACCCTGATATTCGGTCAAGAGCAGATAAAAAATAAAATCGACGAAGGTATGGCCAAACTGGAGGCGTCGATCGCTCACCTCGAGAGGAAACTAGAACTGGCGTTCGCCGATTTGAACGAGGACACCAAGCTCATCCACGAGAGAGTAGTCAGCGACATCGCGAAAGTGATGCAACAGATATCAGAGCTGAAGGGAATGATGACCTCGACTACTAGTCAGCCACCACCAACCTCTCAATCTGGTATAAAATTCACTGCATTCCGCCCCAGGCAACCGCACTCCCAGCGTCGTCCATTAAATTTATCCCTCCCCAATATAACACCCCGCCTCACCCTAGCCCAAATATTTAAATTCTGGTCAGTGATAAAAAGCGCCAGAGAGATATTCCATAGAATTCGAGAGAAGAAACCAGTTGTGGGACTCGGCGGGGCAATCGGCATTGGAAAGCTCATAGAAGTTCCCGAAGGATTTCCAGATTACTCGGGGCTCATGGGGGGAATTTCGGGGCTCGCGATGATTCCGAACGAGGAATTAAACAATTTGGGTAATTTGCTTTTGGAACTTCCAGGGATTTTCGGTATACCCTTACCCCCACTGTCGGAATTACCAAATTGGCTGGTAGATAACGCTGGGAAACCGATTGGCACGCCGAGACCCGCAATGCCTGGGCTAGATGACACGATTGAACCAACGGTTTTGCCCACAGAAGACCCTGAATCCTGGCTGCCCTGGCTGATACCAGAGCCGACTGCATCGCCTGATGCGTTTCCCGAGACAGTTGAACATCCTGAAATCGTGGATTTGGAGCCAGATCTGCCGATTCCACCGGCTCCAAAGCCCACGTTGCCGGCAGCGCCGGAGATCCCTCACCTTCCCGAAATTGTCCCGGAGCCCACGAAGCCAACGGTGCTGCAACCGGAAGCTATTCCGGATATCTATCCTACACAGGCAACTCAGCCTCCAACAGCCCCACCCACCCCATCAGCCCCGGAACCTCCGACTCTGCTGGAGCCCATCACCGTCCTCAAGGCAGCAGGCTTCGAGAATCATTGCGCCTGCTCTTGCCCCTGTGACTGCACCTGTCCAATACTGCCAATTGAATTCCCGAAGACCACATCGATACAGTGGTGGACGAAGTTCCATGAATCTCGACCACGTTCTAACGCTCCGCAGTGCAAATGTCTGTGCGCGTGTCCCTGCCCTCCACAACACACCACCAAGTCCCCTCATGCTGTCATGACGGAGGACGAAATGGATACGGAGAGACCGCCCTGGAGCCTCCAGGAGGATGATCCTCCCCATTATTACGATGACACCATGACTACTGATCACTGGCAACCCCCCATCTCTGAATCACCAACTTCTGACGGCAAGGATGACCATTGCGCCACGAAAATCGACGATCTTTCCAGCGAAATCAGGGAGCTCAGCGACGACTTCCAGATGCTGAAGATGACTGTGAGGGACGAGATGGTCATCACCAGGGAGGCCATCATGACTCAGATGAATGAAAAGTTCCTGGCTGTTTCGGCTGCGCTGGCTGGAACCCATTACACCAATGTCCTTCTTCATTCTAATGATAAGAATGCTACGGATTATATCGGGGAGATGATGAAGGGACAGTTCACGAGGACTTATTACACGCTGAGGGGTGTCACTGAAGCTGTCAACAGGATGCGGGCTGCTGTTCAAACGATGTGTTAGTTTTTTATTGTTTATTGTATTGCGGAACGAGATGTGTTGAGCCGACCCGGGACAATTCTATTCTTTGGTGATGAAGCTTTTTGCATTGTAGGCCACGAATATTTTCAGTTTTAACGTTCATTCATTATTCATCCTAAAAATTCTTTTTTTTATCGCTGTTTTACATCGCTTCGACCCGGTTGGGGTATGCTGCGATGATAATCAAGAGTTTAAATGGTTAGATCTCACCATTCTACCCGACCGCGTTTTCGACCGGGTTCATCGAATCGCGTCACAACACCTCTGTGTAATTAGAAACATCTTGTTTTTCCTATACATTCTCTTCATAGAATTTCAAAGAATTTGGATTTCTTTGAAAAAAAACAAAGAGATTTATGAGATTTATTTGGTTCTTCATAGAAGCAAATAAGTAGCAAAGTGGTAAAACGGTATAAGTCTATTTTGACTATTCGCCTGGTTTCAATGAATATCTCGGAATCTAAGGGAAATAGAAAAATTTTTATTATAACCATTTTTGTAGATCCCATTGAGAACTACAACAAATGTAATTATGAAAATTTCGCTATCTCTCTTAGATTCGGAAATATTCCTCAAAAACTCAACTGGGAGATAAATCGACTTAAATCGTTTTACCACTTCGCTACTGAAATAAATTTCCTTCGGAATTAAATCGCTACATCAAACCGATGATTCGCGATTTTCCTGTTAAATTGTCCATTTTTCCCGGATTCACCTTAGATGATCTAGATTGCTTACAAATCATTTATGAGTTTCGTTTGCATCTTTCACGTCACCTTGTACGTTCTGGGTGGAACTGATTCATTTGGTTCTTAAAACATGTCTGTCATTTTTGAGACAAGTTGAGAACATGTCTTCGAATTTTCCAGTGAGAGCTCATTACAACGGAATGATGAATCCTGAGCCACTGTATTACAATCCATATTGGCAGATGCGCTATCGGCACAGAGGAATAAGAGACCCTCTTTTTCGCAGATCCTCGCCCGCCGAGTCAGCCAGGGAATCGTCCCTTCCGACAGGTTTTCATGGGGAAAAATTATGAGTTGTGGTGATGAAGGAAAGATGAGTGAGCTATAAAAAAGGGTATTTCGTTATGCGCATTATATTTATAACGAAACGTAAATGATAAGTCGAGGGGAGGTGAATAATTACCGTTAGAAATAATGAATTTGTGAACACTAACGGATTACCGATTTTCCAGAAATATATAGAATATGGATTAATGTGACTTTGGCTGATATTCTCATTGAGTACTATAGGAGGTTCGTTATTAAATGAGAAAGTATCTTTTGGATAATTGCGTATTACATTTCACAGACCCTGAAATTCGGCGTCGACTTGACTTAACAGATGTAATGATCGGTTCTAAGACTGTTTTAATGAACAATATGATCTCTTCCATAATTTCTCCAGAAGTTAAAGAGAACTTACCTGATGAAGGGATTAAAAAGAAGTTAAATATTACACTGCCTCCACGTGAGTAGCAACAATTTTCTTGAAGTGACTGCACGGAGAGAAATGTTCAGTAAAAATTACGGAACTCACAGTTCGCTCACTGATTACGGAATAGACTCAGAAAATTTAAGATAACGGTATCGTAATTTTTCACAGGAGATTCAGGTAAAAATTACAGAACGCTCTGGAAAAATTCAGTGATTTTAGGTAAAAATTATGTGACAGCTCCGTAAAATTTCCTACAACCACATTGCGCTCCGGAATTACGGGAAAGATACGTAATTTTTATTGAACATTTCTCTCCGTGTGAAAGAACAACAAATGAAAATTCCCATAAAACGCCGATAGAATTTTCCTCTGAACTCTTCATGCTTTCTTTTGAAATCTTCAATACGTGACAAACAAATTGAATGATTTCAATGGCCCTAAAGTAATTATTGGAAATCTTTTTGTCATTAATTTTTAGATGGTGAAGAACCCCGAGAGAACCACAGGGATTTGCTAGATCGCATGAAAGATCTGTTAGCCTCGAGAGAGGAGAAATCAGAGGAGAAAGTCTCGAGTAAAATCAAAAAAGCTACCGTCGATGACGATCCTCCTCAAAGGAGTGAAAAGAATAGTGTTGTATCATCAATACCCAAGGAATTCCAGAGTCTAATGCCACCTGACCTTCTCAAAGACTGAGGCCGGACAGCCCTTCAGCTGGACCTTCAATGATGGAAAATCGACTCATTTCAACGTTAAAACCGATGGGAAACAAAGTTTCACTAATTACTATTTTAATAATATAAATCCAAATGACACATTCGCATCGACGAGTTGCTCTTACAGTTCGAGTACTAAGACGATGTACCGTAATTATAGAGACGTTGGAACTGTGAAGGACCCGAGTCGAATAATTGGATCTGACAAGTTCTACTTAGGTCTTTCCGTTCAGAACTGGATGGGGCTTGGGAAGCCTCTTCCCAAGTGCATCCGAGACCACTCAAATAGTCCGCCAATAGCCTGTCGCTCAAATAGTTGGAATCAACGTTCACCCGGCTAAAAAATTCGATTTTGGCGAAAGTCGACTTTCCCCCTGGAAAAATCCAAGATCTGACACTTTGGCCCTCGTGACCCTTGTAACCCTTTGACCGACTTTCCCTCTGGAAAAATCCAAGATCTGACACTTTGGTCCCGGGTGAAAAAAAAAATTTATTTCGACATTTCTGGCGCCTCCGAGGGTTTCATTGGCATCAGGGGGTCAATAAATATCAACGTTCCCTATTTTTTATTTAAACACCGTCTGCAAACGGAGCGATGTGGGTTGCTAAAATATATTCTGCAACCCTCTCTCCTCGTTGGCTACAAATGTTAACCCTCCGCATACATTCCTTCTGCCTCGACTCCCTCGTGAAATCCCATGGTTTAGATACTATAGAGGAGGGCTGAAAAGAACTGAAGATGCGAAAGGTCTCCAGAAAACTACGTCGCAGAACTGATTAGGACTTACCAGGTCAATCTAGGTCTGGAGAGATCTTGAAAGACCTGTGTACGTCCAATCAGACCCAAACCTCGACTCGGGGATTCGAATGAATTGAGAAAATTGTCCGGTGAGGATGACTCGAATGGCGATGATTAAATCGAAATCTTTATCAATTTTGGTTTTCTCCCAATAATTTATTATTTTGTCTTTGCAAAAACGTATGGAGAATTGGTTTATGAATTCGTGAGAATTATTCTATGAAAGTGTGGAAAATTTCCGTATGAAATCTTCTCATGTCACTGAGTTATTTATAATTCTTCAAAAGGTAATCTAATTATTCCTTGAGTTTCCTCGAGGAAAAGTCAGATGAGTTTTCCACCTGTGAGAGAATATCATGAAAATGCATAACCTTGGAACACCCTCAGACTTACCAGTTCCCACTTCAACCACTTATTGTCCTTTCGTCATTATTCTCTCATGATCTGTTACCCTCTAGTCCAAGTACATCACACAACGCTTTGTTGTATGGCTTCATTCGATTTCACGTGTTATCAAATGACCTTGACATCTGAACTTGGAAGTTTTCATAGTTGAAATAAATAAAATTGTACAGTATTCACTGAACCCATTACATTATTATCAACACAGGTCAAAGATCAACCAAATAGAATGATAATAAATCAGGAAATGAAATTGCCTCGATATCAATAATTAAATCAAAAAGTTTATTAAACTAATTATCAAACGTGGCGCAGCGACAATAATACACAATAATCAATTCCACACACCTATCATCTACCTCCCCTTCCCAACGACAAACTGTTTATCCAACGCCCTCGGATACGCCTTCCACGGCTTCTTCATCTTCTTCCCCTGTTTCCCCTTCATCTTCTCCATCCTCTCCCCGTGATCCCCGTCCGAATGCACTCCCCGCTGCAAGTCCCCACGCTCCCCCGTTTTCGCCGTCGACCCCCTGACCAAACGATTATCAACCGACCTCTGAATCCTAATCTCAAAATTCTTGTTATCGAAATCAACAAACTGTCTCCCCACCTTCGGAATCGCCTCCACATCACTGGAATACGGGACTCGCCCCACGACTTGATCGTCCGTCACCAAGTTTCGACGTTTCTCATCCACCCCCACAACATCCTGTCGAAATTCTTGATTCGTCGTTAACGGTACGTCCTCCACTATCTGATCATGAACCCTCTTCCCCGACGAGTCCTCACCCTCTGCCGCATCTAACCCAGTCGAGTTCATCTGACGAATAGAATCCTGAGGGTTCTGCAGGATTCTCTCGAAGCCCTTGAACTCATCATCGTCACCACCAGAATAAGCAACTCCCACCGGATAATTGAAAACCTTCGGCTCGTCCCTCGCAGCTAACGCTCCATCATCACCCCCTTTGTAGCAGCTAATCGGCTGTCCGTCAGCGTCAAAACCCTTGTCACAATCATTACTCTTCTGCTCCCTCACGATATCAAACCCCCGGATATCTTTCGTGCCACGAACTTTGGATTCGTCCGCCCCCGCCGAACACGGAAATTGAGAGGCACGTCGATTCGGACGATTTATGTCCCTTCCCCATGATTGCCTGGGGAGCTCCTCATCCCTATCAAGATCGACAACTGTAGCGATATCAGAACTTCTGTCGGCTTGATTGGTTCTCAACCCCGATCCCCTTCCCTGCTGATCCGGGTTTTTCCACCCGGACTGGCGATAATCGTCTTTAAAGAACAGGTACTCTTTCTCGGAATCATCGTCATTCCTCATTTTTTCAATCTTCGGACGTTCCAGAGTTTCTTCTACGACGTAAGCTTGCGGATTCCTCTCCAGATTGTTTCCCTTCTGCTTTTTGATCTGTTTCGCAATCCTCTTCGGCGTGGGCTTGACCTTGAGCGTCGGCTTTGGTTTGTTATTACGATTGCTGTTGTTCTTGTTGTTGGTGGTGGTGTTTTTTGTAGGAGAGCGTCGCGTGCTCTTGCTCTTCTGCGTGTTCTTCTGCGGAGACTCCTTCGTCGAGTTCTTGGGAGGCCGCAGCCGACGCGTTTGGAGGACTCGTCGGATCAATGGTAAGGACTTTTTCTTTTCTTCTCGCGACATCTCTGGTAGAACGTTCTTCAGGGTGACTAGTCCGTGCTCCAGCTTGTTGACTCGACTCTGCTTGTGGATCCGCTCGAGCTGATGGCGAAAATCGGCGGTCAGTTGGTCAACGTTTATGGTGGTGTCGGGACTCTCGGGGATTATTATCGAGATTATGTTGCCGACGTCCATCGAGGTGTGTGTCATCACTGGATGTGATGCTGTAAATTTTGGTGTTCTTAGGATCTGAGAATATACACTGATAGAATGATTCATTTATTCCAAACGAGATTCGTTAACTATTAACGAATGGGAGAGTTGAATATGACCAAATGAATATTCGTTAATAGTTAACGAATGGTTCACTTGAATGGCGAAAGTCAAGTCAAACAAGGCTCCTCAAATATACATTCGTTAAATATTAACGAATGAACATTTAGTGAGATCGAATAGACCCTAACCTCCAACCAAAATCCATTCGTTAACAATAACTAATCCGTTCTATCAGTGCAGGGAGGTTTCATATGTTAGTCACGGGAATTTTGGACACGTTTTTCCCCTCGGGCGGAAAGTATTTACTTTTCGTCCTGGCGGGCGCAAAATAAAGGGTCCTTACGCACCTGCTTACCACCCTCGGCTTCGGCCCGGGTGGTAATTCAGCACGCGGGCACGACTCCTTTACTTTCCCTCCCTAGGTAGAGAATATACTATTTTCTATGAACAAAAGTTGTAGATGAAAATTTTACAACGAACCGATTCAATCATATTAAATCATCTCGTTTATCGACAAAAGTTCCCCCAAAAATTTCTATATTTTTACTGAAAATACTTTAATGATCCTTCTATCGAACGGCGGAAGTTAAATGTCGATTTGTTGAATAATTTGTTTGTTATAAATAAATTTAGTATGTTCGAAGATATCGGCAAACGATTGTCGGCAAACATTGCAATTGGTGTCAAAAATTAGGAAATTATACGAAAAAAAGCAGTTTTTGAGGAGTTTATTTCAAAGTTCAATACAGCCAATGCATTTTATTTTATTTTTTTTCGTTCAACTGTTATCGCTCACTGAATAACAAATTGAGACCAAAAAAAAGTCTCCCGGCCGTTGGGACAATAGGACAATTAATAGTACCAAGCGCGGAAAGTCATGTTTTCCCTGCCCGAGGTACACATGCTTTTTTCCGTCCCAGCGAGCGCAAAGTTACATTTCCCTCCGAGGGAACTCTGACTTTGCGCCTACGCCGAGACGGAAAATCGCGTTCTAACCACGGGAAGTAAAATAAAGGACCCTCAGCCGCGTGCTTACCAACCTCACCTTTGGCTCGGCTGGTAATTGCACTTGCGGCTGAAGATCCTTTATTTTCCCTCCCTAGGTTAGAAATATACTATTTCAACACGCCTGCAACGAACAATTTGTATTTTGCTTTCTGATGAGCAGGAGGAAAGTGAATATTTTTCGCTCAAAGGTGGAAAGTAATGAGTGCTTTTCGCTCGACGGAGCAACTTTCCATCCTAGGGCGGGAAGTACTCACTTTCCTCCTGTTCATGAGGGACCAAAGTACGAGCTTTTCATGCAGGTTTGTGAAAATAATGCATTAAAGACCGGTTGTACCAAGTTTGGTTGAATAAATCACCAGTTAACGACCAGTTAACCCACAAGGTTCACATTGGATCAAATTTAACACAACGATTTAAACAGTGAAGAGATTAAACTAGAAAGAGTGGACATGGGGCAAAGTGGAACGATTTGTTATCTTCTCCTAAACCCAATATCTTCATTTATAAACAAAGATATTAGTAATTGGAGAATATCACAAAATGTTTGTTAACAGAAACAAAAATGTTGCTGAGAGAAATAGCAAAATTTCTAGTAAAGAATTGTATGATTGAAATAAGTCGAATATTTTTGGATATCGAGTTTCACTTACAGTGCGCTGAGTTAATTATCCAAAATATTGAGAGAAGTAGAATCAGGGACGATGGTGGGCCCATTGCTGTGGATTTGAAAGATTCCTCAAGACTGTAGCATTTAATCTCTCATAATTTCGAGCACTCGGAAGATTGATTGGACAATAAAGTCTAACAAACTGCTATTTATTGACTAATCACTCTTTAAGTGGTAATAATTCTCTGCCAAGTGCTTCATTGTTATGAAAAGTCGAAGGTTCCTATGCAAAGAAAGAGAAACAGTCAAGAGATAATAATAATTAATGTTTATTCGACTAATTACATTATAATTCGATTGAAATCAACCAACCCCGACGAATTTTCGAAGAGTAAAATTTGTAATTTTTTACATTGACGAAAACAAAATTGTAGACAAAAATAAAATTTGTCCCAAAACATGATAATTGTCGTAACAGTAATTGTAATTTTTAATGTAGTTAATAATTAGTCATTATAATTAAAACAACTGAGTGCTGGTAACCATTCCCCGCATCACACGGAGAGAAATATTCAGTAAAAATTACGGAACTCACAATTCGTTCACCAATTACGGAATCGATTCAGAAAATTTGAGTGACGGTATCGTAATTTTTTACAAGAGATTCGGATAAAAATTACGAAACGCTCTGGAAAAATTCCGTGACAGTTCCGTAAAATTTCCTACAGCCGGATTTCGCTCCGGAATTACGGAAAAGTTACGGAATTTTTATTGAATATTTCTTTCCGTGCGCGCGTGACATCTCCACCCAATTGTTCCAAACTGTTATATCTTCCGCAGAAATTGACCAAATTCCAAAAATCAAAATTCATTTTGTTCTTTACATTTCAAGGAATATTGTTCGCTTGCCGTATTTTTTTATATCTATCAAAATGGCGGTGTAAAACATATTCAAATAATTGAATTGTTAATAACTATTGACAGCAGGACTGTATTGCGTGCTAACTTACAAAGTCGGTGTCAGCACATAAAAAAATGAAATATGTGAGGTTCAAGAGCTTATGGACTAACGGTGAGGCAATGCAAGAGATAATGTTACTCCTCTGCATTGTTCGAATTTCAAAAGTATGGAAATGCTGGTCTCTTACTTATTATCGGACATTTCATGGGGTTCAAATCGCCTCCAGTAGATGTCTCTCGGGTAGCATTTGAATCAAGGTATCCAGATCCGATCAATTAGCCCCTCATGTATAGATATTCCAAATTTTAATTTTTTTCCTCATTGAAGTAGTTTTGAAGAAAATTGCGAGCTAATAAAAAACATTTGCTAGTTAGTACTTTTTTTAAAATAAATTTTTGAAAAATCACCTCTGAAAAAAAAGGCGTTATCCCCTCTATTTCATTGTTTCCAAAAATTGTTATCACCAATCGATAGCAAATTGTTTGAAGTTTTTGCGAGTTAAGAGAAAATCGTCAATGCAATCCTATTATTGTGTAAATTAACAATTGCAATTTCAACTGAAAACCAGAGATGATGACCAGAGTTTGTAGCAGAGATGTCAGACAAGATATGAATGTTTTTTTGGGCTCAAACGAAAGAGCGGGTCGAGAAATGGCGTGCTATGGCCTCCAAAGATGGTTTTGAACCAGGGGAGACTCCTAGACCCCAATGTTCTATACATCCTCCTAGACCGCATTGTCGTCCTAGACAATGATGTCACAACTCTGCTTTTCAATTGAAAACAGATATCATCTTTAGAGACATTTGTCATGTTTAGAGGCTCTAGCACGTCATTTCTCGACCCGCTCTTTCGTTTGAGCCCAAAAAAACATTCATATCTTGTCTGACATCTTTGCTACAAACTCGGGGCTTCAACTCGGGTTTTCAATTGCAGGCCCGAGTTGTAGACCCGAGTTTGTAGCAGCGATGTCAGACAAGATATGAATGTTTTTTTGGGCTCAAACGAAAGAGCGGGTCGAGAAATGGCGTGCTATGGCCTCCAAAGATGGTTTTGAACCAGGGGAGACTCCTAGACCCCAATGTTCTATACATCCTCCTAGACCGCATTGTCGTCCTAGACAATGATGTCACAACTCTGCTTTTCAATTGAAAACAGATATCATCTTTAGAGACATTTGTCATGTTTAGAGGCTCTAGCACGTCATTTCTCGACCCGCTCTTTCGTTTGAGCCCAAAAAAACATTCATATCTTGTCTGACATCTTTGCTACAAACTCGGGGCTTCAACTCGGGTTTTCAATTGCAGGCCCGAGTTGTAGACCCGAGTTTGTAGCAGCGATGTCAGACAAGATATGAATGTTTTTTTGGGCTCAAACGAAAGAGCGGGTCGAGAAATGGCGTGCTATGGCCTCCAAAGATGGTTTTGAACCAGGGGAGACTCCTAGACCCCGTTGTGGACAATGTTGTCACAATCNTGAAATTGGAATTGTTAATTTACACAATAATAGGAGTGCATTGACGATTTTTTCTCAACTCGCAAAAATCTTCAAACAATTTGCTACCGATTGGTGATACAATTTTTTGGAAATAATGAAATAGGGGGGATAACGCCTTTTTTTCAGGGGTGATTTTTCAAAAATTTATTTTAAAAAAAGTACTAACTAGCAAATGTTTTTTATTAGCTCGCAATTTTCTTCAAAACTACCCCAATGAGGAAAAAAATTAAAATTTGGAATATCTATACATGAGGGGCTAATTGATCGGATCTAGGTATCCTTCTTCTGTCATCCTATCGTAAAAAGATACCTTATATATTGCGAACGAAGTGATTTCTTCCAAGCTCTTCAGAACCCTCTGTCGACTTTTTTTACCGACAGCTTTGGCCTCCAAGTCCTTAATATTTTGCCAAGATTTAACGCACTAAATGCCATCAAGAGCTTATTCTATCTCCTTCCAACTTCACTCAGGGATTAGATTTAATAAAAACATGCTTAATACTCCGTTGGTCGTGCTACGAGCGCCTTGCCGCACGTTTTCTGATTTTTTAAATTAAACTGCAGTAAAACCTCAAAAAATTAAAAAAATCGCATTTTAAAGTGTCTAGAAGCCCTACTAATGAAAATATCTGCCAAAAATATCATAAGTAGTCTGATTTTGGCATATTTATTCTGAAACTTCGGGGCGTTTACCGTGTATACGGCAAATTGCCAGAAAAACATGGCCACTTTGAGCTTGAATATATAATTGATGGGCAGGGATCCCCATCAATATTAAATTTCTGTAATATTACAAGGATTTGACCCTTACATTATAGAAGGTTTAAAATATGTTGATTCAATTTTTCAAATAGTATATATTAATAATCTGATTTTTTACGAATAATGATATATTTAAAATTTGTTAATATGAAACTGTAAATTTACTACTAAATGAATAATTCAAATTTCTTGAAGGCGGATTTTCGATTACGCAAGTAATCCTAAATCTTCCTACCTCGATTATTGGTTGATAAAATAGTTGAAAATTTGAATATTTGAATTGATGATATTTAAGTACTCAAAAAATGTCAAGAGTGATGTTATCTAATTGATGGTTACAATATTTAACCGTAATAAAATATTACAAATTTGGCTATCCCTGTTGATGGGTAACACTAAACATAAAAAATCTCACGGGACTTTTTAAGTATACCATCTATATCCCTCGTGATTTTTCCTAGATCCTTCAAATTTATCATTGTTCAGATTTTTCTTAGATCTGCCAAATTTATCATCATGTCGATTTATGTTGGTGCGGCGCGGCGCTTACGGTGTGACCAACGGCATTCGTAACTTTTGCGCGACCAATGGAGTGTTATTACGTTTATTTAACTTGTTGCATGTACCAGCCTGGCAGGTATGCAAAACATTGAATATGTAAATGTGAATATGTAAATTTGTGATTGATTTGAAACTGGTAAATTATCGGAAACTGTTTTTTTTTCAAAGGATATTACATCGCACATTTTCGGAATGATTTCGTGGTAAACTGAGGGAAAGAGGATCTGTGGAGGAGAATTGGATGATAATAAAATTTAAATTTTGCGGTTTGCTCATTTTTTTCCCCTTTTCATACAGTATAAAAATCATAATTCTTACCAGTTGAGCATCAAAATATATGAAAGGTGTTTACCGACGGTAGTGGCCGTGCGGTTAGAGTGCTAGACTCGTATGCCAATGATCCGGGTTCGCTTCCCGGCACTGGCGGTCAAAATTTATAGCGCTCTAATCTCACAGTTTCACTGCCGAGCGGTAGTCCCGTCAAAAGGACGACTGTACCAGGGCAGGTTTTTCCCTCGAATGAGGTTTTCCCTCCCTTCGGCAAATGCGGTACAGGGGGTGGAGGGGGGTGGGAAGGGAACAAATCGTAAAGACCCGAAAGGGTATACGAGAAGAAAAAAAAAATGAAAGGTGTTTTCAGAAGAAAAATGGCAGTATCTATTCACACGCTTCACGGGAACTTTTATGCGGAGAGGATTTTTTTAGGAAAATTCTAGTGCTAGCACGGGAAAAGAGGCGCAAAGTGACGGCCAGGAAAAAATTCCAGTGCCGGCACTAGAAATTTTATTGGGAAAAACGTGAATTTTTCCCCGTATTTCTGTGAAAATTTCACAGAAATCCCCAGAAAGTTTACCAGAAATACCAAGAAATTTTACCTTAACAGCACTAGAATTTTTCACAGCCAGTGGATTGTGATTTTTTCCAGTACTCGTACTAGAATTTTTCTAGAAAATTTCTCTCCGTGTACCGTGGATATAAGGTAGATGGATAAGTGCATTGGGATTCTTATCAAGAAAAGTTTTTTTCTCTGTATAGAGAGAATAAATACTGGTGATTACGCTGCAATTCACTTTCTCGGAATTAAAAAACCCTGATGGATCGATAGGAAGGTCGAGTTGTTCACTCAGTGGAGTGCTAGTCGATCACGGTTCGATTGATTGACCATCGATAAATCAACGATCGACCATCGATCAAGCAACGATCGACTAGCAATCGTCCAATAATTGACCATCGACTAACCATCAACTAGCAGTCAACCAATGATCGACCATCGATCGACCGAGTAAACAAGTCGACCTCTCATCCGTTCGATTCTTCAATATTAAAAAAATTTCCAACTTACATTGATCAAGGTTCCAATATACTAATCGAAATTTGAAAAATAGTAAAATAATTAATAATCTACATTTCCAATTGATGATTAATTAAATATTCAAAAATATGGACTATAATTTTTTCTATTACGTAGATAATACTGAATTTCTTATAAGGGATTACCGATTATCAAAATAATCGTCAATCTTCCTAACTCAATCACTGATAAATGAATAATTCGATATTTGACTATTTAAATTGATGATTACTCAATAATTTAACAGTAATTATAATTTATGGATACGGCTATCCCTTGTCACATCGAGCCTTGATATTTCCGCAAAGGGATGAAGTGTCGCCGCGAGTCGGTCCCTGGTTCTGCGATGGTACTTCAACTATTCTCACTCCTCCCCCAAAAAACGAAGAATAAAAGTCGACAAGATAATTAACCCTTCCCCAACTCAAGCGTCCGCCACCGTCGCCTGTCCAAATAAACACAAAAACAGAAACTTCAACACAATCTCCGGCGCGTGTGTGGCTGTCAGTAGTATGTGTTCCCTCGGAGTGGGGGGAAATTCGTATCAGAAGCGAAACGAAGAAGTTGATCATCAGTGCAGGCTCCAGTTAGTTGTCGAGTCCCACTGGATGCTGTTGGCGCAAAAAATTCAGTTGTCAACGGACTCGTCAAAGCCCAAAGGTATGAGCGAATTTCACCCTTTCGCGACCTCCCCAGGAAAAACGTCGATGAATAATCTGAATAATCAGATGAAGTGGGATGGGTTTACCTGCAGCGTTGGGTCATGCACGCAAGCGCGTCTGCATGGGGGAGAGAACCCGTCCGAGTGGTGGAAAAGAAGCCCCGCGACTTCATCCCCCAGCGTGAATTTACAACTCGAGTCTGTGTTTTCATGTAAATATCGCGGATACACGCGCTATTCCCTTTAATCCTGTCACCACGCATTCGAGTGATTCATTCTTTCGTTGAAACATTTGTCCCGCGGGTGGATCTCATGCACAAGTAGTGACATTAGACGTTTGTGTACTGTCTCAAGGGTTCGTTGACACCGGGGGTTGAGACGATCGATGCGACTGGTAATGTTTACCATCTTCACTCAGTTGTGACTGGGAGAAAACATTATTTTTGCGAAATGGCCATTTACTTGAGAGAAGTAGTTATTTTTTCACTACCGTATTTCTCCAGTCATTCCCAGGCTATTCGCGTTAGGTTTCAATTATGTCAATTATATTGCTCTAGAAGATCGTCATTCAACATTGATATATATGACTTTAAAAAAATAAATGATTCAAGTAAATGAATATTTGGCCAAAATAACTTTTTCTCTCAGGATACAATTTTTCTCAACTGGAGTATTCCGGGATTCATGATCGTGTTTCCATATGTGGTTTGGACTTTCATTCAGTGAAAACTGATGAATGCAAGTTCACGATATTTTATTCGACGGTATTCGATAAATTCTTTTGGTTTTGAGCTGATTTTTTTATTTTATAATTGATTCACTTATTTAAACTTATTCAAACATAAAGGCTCATGCAGCTAATTTTTGTGCCAATGCTCTCGGAGCATTGCGCAGATTTTTGAAGTGTTTCTTGAAATAGCAAATAAGAAATTAAATGAAAAAAATTTAATATGAAATAAAAAATGATTTTTTACTAAATTCATAATATTTTGTTGGAAAAAAAATTACTAGATTTTCACAATCTCTCATAAATTATTCTATTACAAATTATTGTTCTTTCTTTTAGTTTTCAGACGATTTTATCATTTACTAATTTATTTCCTTATTTAAACTTATTCAAAAATAAAGACTTATCCAGTCAATTTGCGCTGATGCCCTCGGAACATTGCGCAGATTTTTCACGTGTTTTTTACAGTAGTAAATATGAAATGAAACACAAAAAGTATATAATATAAACTATAATCGAAAATGAATTTTCGCTAAATTCACAATATTTCGTTGAAAAAAAAATGACAAGATTGTCACATTCTCTCATAAATTATTCTCTTGACATATTATTCAATTTTTTGCTTGAATTTTTCCAGTGACAGACAATGGAAATTGGAAACTGTCGGGTAAATTTATGCCGTAAATTTATGGTGGAGATGGAAACTGTCGAGTAAATTTATGCCGAGAAATTCCCATAATCAAATTTACTCGGTCGTTCCCACTGCAATTTTTCAACTGAATTATCAAAAAAATGTCCAGTAGAATTTACGTTTTTCTGTGAACTTTGTACTCATTTGTTCAGATTTTATTTCCGTGATTCCGTGTTTGAGTTTAATGAGTTGTATCTCGGAAGTCATTGTTGATCGTTTGATAATGGGAAAGATTGAAAAAACAGTGTTCCGTGTTTCATTCAAATCTATCACGCGCCCGACCTTCGACCGAGTAGTTTTTTACCTCGTCACTTCAAAGTGAAAAGTGTTCATTGATGATAGACAATAGACACTTGTTAGCTTACGAATTGCGCTTAATGCGATGTTGACGTGAAGACTGCATTTTGACTTGGGAGAACGGCAAATGAGGAAGATTTGTACATTGATATCAGTGTCTTGTTCAGTCTATCATTTATTTGATTAATGACATTTACCCATCAGCACAATCCTCAATCGAAATGTCATTCAGTATCTACGTCCTACGGTTTAATTAAAATTTTAAAATTTAACATAGAACTCCGAGGGCTTAAACGAGCTGACAAAATATTTTACTTGTTGCAAAACTTCTCGCAAGAATACGAAACGTATAATCGACGTTGAACTTTTTGTGCACCAAATATTCTGACCCTCCCGTTATGGAATGCCGGCGAGGAGTGGACTTTGTTCCCTCGGATTTGTTGCGTACGAACCACTTGACTCCCGTGTAGATTACAATCCATTTTTCGATGGCACATCCTAATCGGAATTCATGAAAAACTCATTTGATTTTCCGGTAATTGGCTAACTCATTAGATTGATTAAGCAGTTAATTTAATTGTATTGTCGACATTATGGGATTTACTGAGACATCTTGAAGTATTTTTCGACGGCATATCCTCATTGCAATTCATGAAAAATTTATTTATTTTTCCGGTAATTGACTAATTTATGAAACTGATTAGTCATTCAATTTCATTATTGACATTATTGGATCTACCGAGACTAATCAGTCTAATCCCTAATAAATTGTTAGACTGATTAGAGATTTAATTTAATTGTGGACATTATGGGATCTACTGAGACATCTTAACGTATTTTTCGACAGCATATCCTAATTGCAATTCATAAAAAACTTATTCATTTTACCGGTAATTGACTAATTTATTAGACTGATTAGTGATTTATGTTAATTGTTGACATTATGCGATCCACTGAGACATCTTAAAATCCACAGTGAGAATTTTTTTATGTACACATAACAACAAAAAATAAATTTAAATTTCTAAACTCATTGTGAAAATTGGATTAAACCTTCAGTAGATTGAGAATTCAGAAAAATATTTGTCAGAGTGTTCACAATTCTCAACATTTTTTTTCCGCATGATATATAAAATTGAAATTTCGTTCAATATCCTAGAAATTAACTAATTCTTCAATAAATACACACATGGGGAAATTTCATATAGAACCAGTCGTTGTTGTAAATTTCGCGATTTCACGTATGAAAAAATTCAATAGAAGAACTAGCGAATTCGCTAGAAAATTCTATTGGAACTCTATAGGAATTCTATGGGATTTCTATAAAATTTCTGTTGGAATTCTATTGAAAAATTCTATTTGTTTTTTGCGTTGATTCTATTGGATATTCGATAAGAACAAGCCAATAGATTTCGAATTTCTGTTTAAATTTTTCTCTTGAGATTTTTGCTATAAGAATGCTTGGGTATCAATTTTCCAAGTTTTTTCCACTCGGATTCTACAATGCAAAACAAAACAAAATCCAGCGGAAAAACTTGGAAAAATTTTGTGTCCAATAATTCTAATAGAAAAAATTTAAGAGAAAAATTCAAACGGAAATTCGAAATATACTGACTTTTTCTTATTGAATATCGAATAGAATCAGCGCAAAAAACAAATAGAATTTTTCAATAGAATTCCAATAGAAATCCTATAGAAACCCCACAGAATTCCTATAGAATTCCCATAGAATTTTCTAGCGAATTGGCTAGGTTTTCTATTGAATTTTTTCATGCGTTTTTCCACTTGAAATTTCAACAGTAACCGCGGAACAGTAAGAGTGCATTATCTGATAATGAGTTCATGCTCCCAACGATCTTGAATAACATATTGTCATCGATCGATGACAGACAAAACGAATCTCTCCATCAGGGTCATTATCGCCGATGATCGCCTACTAGGCTCTCGAGTTGAATGATTTCTATCTGCCAATCCACGGTGGACTTTGTATCTGGATCAACAATTATTCTCATTCCAGGTATAAAACCAAGAGACAAAAATTAGAGAATAAAAAAAATTAAGAATAAAATTAAGAATAAAAAATCCCATAAAATATGGAATCCATAATTCGTGGCTGTCAACGCATGGGCCTGGTCCTGAAGAATGGCACGGGGATTGCCAATGTGACAGTGAGACGAGCATCGGTGGCTGCTAAGTTGAAAATAATCGAGGGCAACAACGGAGAGAGAATATTCACGTCACCATTCGGTGACATTGATCTCCCGTCCGCAACATTACCAGAATTCATATGGGAAAACGTCAACAAATGGCCGACAAGGATTGCTCTGGTGATTGAAGGAATTATTAATAACAAAAATAAGACGTATTCCCCGATAAATTCGTTGCATATAAACGAATATATCAAGTTTTGCTAAAATATCAAGTTAAAAAAATTTCCGAGCGCTTGCGCGAGGGATTTTTCCGGCGAAACTTGATGCGTTCGTTTGTATCCAGGGAAGTTTGAGGGAAATACTTCGAATCATTTTGAAGCTCCAGGGGTAGTTGGCGGATTGTTTTCTCTGTCGCCGTTTCAATAAATAGAATTGCGGTATTCGGTGTTGTCGTGGTGCAATCGACAATTGCGATTACCTGAATTGTACAGTAATTTTGCTGACTTCTATTAAAAATGATATAATTTTATTTTACGACGTACCAAAGAATTTAATAAAAAAACTAGGTTTCTGTTGAACTTTTTATGAGTTTTTGGCCCATTCTTTTGAAACGTTGAATAGAAAATATTCTAAAGAAAAAGTGAATAGAAATCGATTTTTCGACTCAAATTTTCTGCGATTTTGTTCATTATATTTTTCTCTTTTTTTCGTCAAGATTCCCATAGGCTAAAATTCATGAGAATAAGTCATAGACAGAAATCAAAATCTCTTAACTATTCTTTTCTACGCAACATAAACGAAATTAAATAACTGTGCCTCACAATTCGGAAAAATGATACAAGAGCTCCAATATAACTTCAATCGTTTTTTTTCTATAAAAGTTTTCACCACGCAACATTTTATTCAACTTCCTTATCAATCCATCTCATTTGTTGCTCAATGTACCACAGGAATGCAGTGTAACAGGTCGTAAATACACGTACGCTGAGGCTCGAGACAGTGCGAATTATGTCGCAAGGAGTCTGAGGAATATGGGCCTTCGTCATGGTGACGTAGTGGCCCTGATTCTTCCGAATTTGCCAGAGACACCGATCGCCCTCTTGGGAGCTGTGGAAAGCGGACTCATTGTAACCTCAGTCAATCCAATCTACACACCAGGTGCGTAAGAGGAGTATTATGCACCAATTAACGTTTAATTATTCTGTACAACTCATTCTATTGAGTCTTTTCCTTCAATTCCTCAGGATACATTATTCAAACTATTTTCACAGCATTTTTCTACTATGAAAACAATCTCCCCAGATTTTTTTCATACGTATCAAGACATATTCTATTGAATAATTTCATTTTAAAAACCGCGCACGTTTTTTCATTTATTTTAGTTCTGCGTGTGATTATTCCAAAAATATTCCTGAATATTAAGCTTTTTAATGCTAATAATTCTCGAAATATTGTTACGGAATCGAACGGTTCGATCTATCCTCTTCTCCTCTGTTGTAAAATAAAAGAAAGTTGATTGTCATTCTCTAATGTTTGGGAATAACTTTATGATTGATTCATCCTTGTTCCACGATTGATTCTGAAGAACTGTCAATAAATACTTTTTCATACGTATCAAGACATTTTCTATTGAATAATTTCATTTTAAAAACCGCGCACGTTTTTTCATTTATTTTAGTTCTGCGTATAATTATTCCAAAAATATTCCTGAATATTAAGCTTTTTAATTCTAATAATTCTCAAAATATTGTTACTATCCTCTTCTCCTCTGTTATAAAATAAAAGAAAGTTGATCGTCATTCTTTAATGTTTGGGAATAACTTCATGTTTGATTCATCCTTGTTCCACAATTAATTCTGAAGAACTGTCAATAAATACGTCCCTTGGATTAACTGATTAATCCCGCGTTATTACTTAATTAACTACAACAATATTGAGACCTCATCGGGACCCAGCTCTTGACATTGCGGGGAACCCGCGCCCTCATTATTCATAAAAATTGAGTGGACTCTCAAACAAACAATCCACGATAATTCGTTTCAACCTCTGTACTTTGTCCTTTGCATCTGCTGCAATTGTCTTCACAATTTTTTTTTACCTAACAGATTATGAATAATGAACGATAAATTTCCAAGGTCCGTCATTAGACAATGGTTGAGTAACTGCGCAGTATTTTCCCAATGGAAAACAAAAAATGCATTCCGTAATTTTCACAAATTGTCAATGTCAAAAGCATCACAAACCCACGCCGAGTCTAATAAACGTTTGGACTTTGGATCGCTTAAAATAAATATTAAGCGTGGTTGTGGCTTCAGACGATAGCAAGTATCGTCCCAATGAGTTTGAAATAATTCTATCATTCTATTTGTTACGGTGATTAATTATCAATCACAGTTGCCTGCAGCGGACTCGTCTGGCGACCTTTGTCTCAACTCAATATAAACAATACGATTTTGCTATCGAGATTATACAATGTCCGGGTCAATCAAAGTGTGGACTTTGCTCGGTGTACTTGAATTCATTTAGGCCAATGTGATTTAATCAGGCACATTTTGATTGAAAACATTGTTGCAGACGAAATAGCGAGACAAGTGAGACTATCAGGTGCCAAAGCTATCATCACATCCAGTGATATTGCGCCGAATGCTCTGGCAGTGGGGAAAACAACACTCCCACAAAATGCACCAATCATCGTCGTTGAGGATGGAGTTAGACCTTTGCCCGAAGGGACAATATCATTCAAAGTATTTTTATCATGTTGTTTTGTCGTTCAAGTGTCATTAGAGATTGCGCAAAATGAATGCAGGGGTTGATTCGTTATGTTCTTGTTTTTAGGATCTCCTGACGAGGGGGAAAACTCTGCCTGATGTGCCGAAGAGTTCTCAAACGCCTGATGACGTCTGTATCATGCCTTATTCCAGTGGTACCACAGGATTACCTAAAGGCGTCATGTTGACGCACAGAAATCTCGTTTCCAATTGTGCTATGAGCAATCACAGCACACTGCTGAGTAATGGTAAATATGATGGAATTTATTGTACATGATTTTTCAGTTTCTTCTATTGATTGATTGATTGCGCGGAGAGAAATGTTCAGTAAAAAGTGCGGAACTCACAATTCGCTCACCGATTACGGAATCGACTCAGAAAATTTAAGTGACGATATCGTAATTTTTCCCTGAATTTCCTGTGAAAAATTACGGAACGCACCGGAAAAATTCCGTGACTTTAGGTAACAATTACGTGACAGTTCCTTAAAATTACCTACAAATACATTTCGCTCCGGAATTACGGAAGAGACGTCATTTTTATTCAATATTTCTCTCCGTGTGATTGAGGTTTATTAACCCTAGTCTGGTCACCAAACGCCATCCTGTGACTCTGGTCACCTCCGCGGGGATTCCCCGCTGTATTAGTCAGGCTCTAGCGTTACCGAATTCACTCTACAGTGCCCGGGCGCGTTTAGCGAGTTTCCGGCAACGTCGCGTACAGGGCAATTTCATTTAATATGGGATAAAATAATTCATCTGTTCGAAATCATGTGTTTTCTTTAGGAATTTCGGGAAATATGTTGTTCTTGAAACTACTATAATTCTTTAGACACTTCAATGGACAAAGTCAATTTAAAAAAAAAATTTCCGGTTATCCAGTCAATTGTAATTAAATAAAAACGACGCGTGGCGGGGTTTCCCTCATATGGTGAACAATCTCGAGTTAACTGTACATTATGTTGTACAAAGTAAACATGACATAAGTCATTAAGCAGGAAACAGAAACACCAAGCATAGAATTACTATAAGTGGCTAAAGCATAAGAAGACATTGAAACACAATAAAGCGAATGAAGCCATGAAGCATTTACATGAGGGATACATCATGAAGTCAAAATATTCATGAATGAAAAAGAATTTTGTAATACAATTAATCTGTTGTTCATCTCATCAATATATTTCCGTGTTTAGAATATTGTTATCTTGTGTTTTCAATTCCAACTTAAGTTTCCGAGATGATTTTTGATTGAGCTGATTTTTGATTAAATTTTAATTTTTAATGTGGAACTCAGCCGAATCAAAAATCATCTCGGAATGCATTTTTTCTTTCAGTTCTAAATTGAAAATTAAAATTTAATTTGGAACTGAAAACACGAGATGACATTCTAAGCACAGCAAGAATATTGAGTCACAGCTTTTTTATTCGTACCAGAAATTTTGTATTTGGATATTAGTATTATTCGTTCAAAGTGAAAAAATCGATCATCGGTTTCGCCACATTACATCCACATTCTCCTATCCTTAACGTCAAAAATGTGAAATAATTTCATAATTATATCAAATGGAAACGCATGAAAAAAAGCTGTTAGATACAATTTAAAGTTGTGTACAATTTTAAATTCAATGGACAATGTGATAATTGAGAATCTCTAAATGGACAATATTCAGCAACAATATTCAGTAATTTCTAGCATCCCAATGATATTCGCGATTGAAAGTAACTTCAATTTCCATCCCCTCAATTGGAGAAATTAATCTTATTATTTTTACAAGCGACAGACGATTGTCATTCTTCGTTTTGCACTGCTGCATCCAGACATCGTGTGCTAAAAACAAGAAATCTTATCTTCTGGTTTATCATAATTGTAGATGGAACTGGAGATGGAAGTCGTTACGGAATATTTAGACGCTTGCATTTATTAAACGCGTTCATTTAAATTGCTCGTGGACTTTGTTTTTCCTCAAATCTTGCGCGAAAACATATATTCAGTTCCTGATGCGGCAGGGGGTGGCAATTTGAATCGGAGGTGCCTAGCGAAAGACAATGCATGTTTATGGTGCTTGGTGAACTTTCGTAAATTTGCCTGCTAATCCGATGACTAATAAAAATCTTCAATGCGTAGAAAATGAAGCGACTCAAAACGATTAAAATTTTTCATTCATTTGAACGATTTTCTTGTTGAAAATTAGTGAATTTATATTTATTTCGATGGAAATGTTTTTATTGCACCAAAATTCAAATTTTAAAATGAAGAATTATGAAATGTTAATAGATTCGCTTTCTCCATTTTCTAATTTTTTTATTGATGCATTTTATTCCAGACGTTCAAGATGTTATCCCTGGAGTCTTACCTCTGTGCCACATATACGGACTGAATAATATGATGCACTCGAGGCTGGTTTGTGGGGCTCACATCATTACTCTCCCTTCCTTTACTTCAGAGAATTTCATCAATGTACTGACGAAGCATCAAGTGAGTGGAAAACCTCAATTTGAAAATCCTCACAAACAAAATATGTTTTACATCACAATATCTAAAAATTGGTATATATGAAAATTTATAGGAAAAATCTGAAAAAAATCAACACTCTCTTTGGATATATAATTAACGGAACCTCGCAGGATTTTTAATCGGAAGTAATCAGTACTTGCCGCCCGCGTGCGTAAAAAGTTGCTCCCTCGGGCGGAAGTACTCACTGTTCTCCCGCTCGTCAGGGAGTAAAGTGCGAACTTTCCATGTAGACATGTGAAAAAATAAATACTTCCCTCAAATAAATGGATATTTGACAAAAATGATTATTTTCTGTCACTGTAATGTTGTAGTTTTGCCACAATTGTTGTGATTTTTACAGTATATTCTGATTGCAATTGAAAAGTCAATTTTTTTTGACGTGGATACGCCTATGGTTTCAATATAGGGGGTCATTTTGGGAAGCGGTCCTTATGTGCAGCGCCATCTATCGGAATTCTAGAAAATTTTAGACATTTCGAGGTAATTCGAGAAGTTTCTTGCAATTTCCAAAAAATTCAAGGAGTTTCTAGAAATTTCGAGGAAATTCAGGGAGTTCCCAGAAAATTCGAAGGAATTCAAGGAGTTTCTAGAAAATTCGAAGGAATTCAAGGAGTTTCTAGAAAATTCGAGAGAAGTCAAGGAGTTTCCATAAAATTCGAGGGAATGCAAGGAGTTTCTAGGAAATTCGAAAAAGAAGGAAAGACCATGGACGTATCTACGTACAATTACAGCTGTATCGAAGATACAGCCGCCTACAATTTTGAATTTTTTTCGTTATTCAATTAATGGCAATTAATGAAAACCTACGTGCTGCGGCGTTTCCCTCGTATAGTGACCAATCTATTGTTGATGAAATTTTTTCAAGCACGTTCATTTGCATTCAATTAATCAAGGCTTTCTTGTATTATCCTTCAGTGTACTTTTCTATTCTGCGTTCCATCCATACTGCTATTCATCGCCGCATCACCAATGATAAAAAGAGAACATTTCAAGAGTTTACGTGGTATCATCTCTGGCGCAGCACCAATTAGTGAATCAGATATAGAGAGAGTTTATAATCAATTTGGGATTGATCACCAGACAGTACCATTCCTCCAGGGTAAGTTGGTATTTAATAGTTCAAGGATTTTTCACAGTTTTTAATTGAGGAATAGCCCTTTAAGGAATGCCCCTAGAATACAGGTTTTTCTTACGATTGTCCCCATATTTTCATAGATAATATTCTTTGAAGTTTCGTAGAATAATTTGGTATCTGATTCAAACAATTAAGTAACGAATAATCAACTTCCCGACCCAAGGGAGAAAGTTATTGTCGTGACCCCAAAAATGAAATGTTGAATTTCGATTATTCGTCCACGTTTCATGACCTCTTGAGCCATCCTGATACGTTTTTAACGACATATGTGTGTGTGTGTGTGTGTGTGTGTGTGCCTGTGCGTGCGTATATATGTATGTGATGAAAATTTTGTCCAACGATTTCTCCTGAACAAATGAACCTATTCAACTTTTTGTTTTCAATCGATGAGTCTTCATGTACTTAGAACTGATTACATCACGTAAATGATCGCCTCTGCGGTTTGTTAGTTATTCGCATAAAACTTGTAAAAAAAACACTAAAAAGCGACAATTTTATTTATATTTGTCGATTTTACCATTTTGAAATACCGATGGAATAAAAATTAATTTTGTATAATCGATGCGTCTTCACATAACTCGATTCTAATTGAATGTTGAGCGAAATCGTCTCAGCGGCTGTTCAGTTATTTGGATGAAACTTTCAAAATTTCGCCCCAAACAAATTCATTCCAAAACAAATCAATCCCACGACAATTTCATTCCAAACATCAAATTCCAATGGAATTTTTCACGGTCACAACACTAATTCAGGGAGAGAAAAATATTAACTTCATTTTCTCAGAAAAAGGCACTAAACACAACACCAAAATCAATCAGATACTTCACGATTCCCTCCTAGTATTGTTTACACAACCGATCAACGAATTAACAGGAAACATTGCAAAAAACCGGTCAAATCATTCTTATCCGTCTCAACTAACCAGATAGGCCACAAGTAATAGACCACAGCATCAGTTTACAAAATCAGTACAAAACTTGAAAATTAATCTGATAAGTCACGCGCTTCAGCAAAGCGTATTCTTCATCCAAACGGTGATTATAAAAAATGGGATGAAGCTGTCGTGAGATGAAATTGTTTGGGATGAATTGTCATAAGATGAATTTGTGGGATGAATTGTCATCAAATTTGAATTATCCTCAGAAAAACTCAATAACTTACGAGAATGCAATAAATTAAGTCATCTAGAATTTCTTCCAGAAATCCATAAGGACTAACTTTTGGGTGCCCTTTTTTTCGTTGTCCTGGATATACCTTAATCACTGTCTTCTTCTTCCAGGATATGGACTAACAGAATGTACGGGGGTTGGATTTCTCCAGTCCTCGAACAGTAAATATGCAAGCATTGGACATCCGATCGCAAACAGCGAGACGAGACTGGTTGATCCAATCACAGGACAGGACGTACAGACACCAGGTCAGAGTGGTGAAATTTGGCTGAGGGGCCCACATGTTATGAAGGGGTACTACCAAAATGAGAAAGCTACGAATGAGATGTTACAAGATGGATGGCTGAAAACGGGTGATATTGCCTACTTCGACGATGAGTTTACGTTTTTCATTGTCGACCGGCTGAAGGAACTTATCAAAGTCAAAGGCTTTCAGGTAATGATGAGTTCACGTACGAAAAAATTCCACAGAAAAACCTAGAGAATTTGCTAGACAATTCTATTCAATTTTTATTGAACTTTCTAATAGTTTTTGGCCGATTCGATTGAAATGTCTCTTTTCAAAAATGCATGTAATGTTTTCTGTCGCCGATCTATTTAGCTATAATTTAACTCTATTCATAATTTTTTGTGTTTGATTTTCTTGATGAAAAGAAAAAATAGAATGAATTATTTAGAATTATTTAGGACTATTCGTCCACATTCAATGTGTTTGCATAATGGTATTTACTATTTTGATGATTCGTACCTCTTTCAGGTTCCACCTGCTGAATTAGAAGGCATCCTCAGAACACACGCTGATATTGCTGACGCAGCTGTTGTTGGTGTACCTGATGAAAGATATGGAGAAGTCCCGAAGGCGTTTGTGGTGCTCAAGAAGGACCACACAACAACCGCAGAAAATATCCACAATTTCGTCAAAGGGAAAGTTTCAGAGTACAAACAGCTTCTAGGTAGAGTTTTAATTCTTATTTAGTCCCTTTGATTTCTTCTTCTAAGTTTAGTTTAAAGATTATCTTTCGGAAAATGAGAGATAGTAAAATTTTTATGGAGACAGTTTTTTTAAAGTCGTATCTACAACAAGTCTGAATAAAAAAAATTGCAATCTCCACTACAATAAGTTCGGAACTTGATTAATTTTTGCATTTTCATTTTCAGGAGGAATTGTGTTCATTAACGAAATTCCAAGAAACGCATCAGGCAAAATCCTGAGAATACACTTGAAAAACTTGCACCATGACGAGTGAATTGACAATTACAAACCCTGAAGAAGCCTTCGGGATTTTGATTATGCACTCATTGAAGCAGTGGTTGAACCACAATAAAAACGGAAAAGAAGAAGAAGTGAGCACACAACTATGTACAGAAAAATTTGATAGAATTCTGTTGATTGTTTGCCGATTCTTAAAATGAATTTTCTTCCAAAAGTTTTTCATTCATTGAATCTTGTTTTTCTCATGAAAAAATCCATTGAGAAAACCTGGAAAATTCAAGACGAGGAATTCGTTCGCAGAAAATCGTAACAAAACAAAATCTGTTGATTTTGACTGTAAAAGTATCTTCGGTTGTTTATTTATATTAAAAAAAAAAAACGATGAAAAAATGCAACATTTTTTAATGGAATTCGTGAAAAAATAATACATATCGCAATAGAAATACACCAGAATTTCTTACGAAATGTGTGTTCTATTAAATTTTTCTGTATGTGACTGATAAACCATGCAATGCAAAAAGTTGAAATGAACTTGAAAAATGTAATTTTTCACTGTCGAATTTGTGCCTTGAATTTTCATAATCATTTGTAACTTAGAAACAGGTACAGTAGACTCTCGCTACGACTTCTCGGACGCCGGAGCGCTGGCCCCCACCCTCGGCCGCCTTTTCGTTTTCTTTTGTCCTTCGTACGTAAACACAGAGGTCCAAATAATTTTATTCGAAAATAAAACTATTCATTCCCTCTCATTTTTCTGAGAACTTGAGTCGGCATTGGTTGCGGAGTGGAGGCCGGTAGAAAGTTGCTCATATCTTGGAAATGCTACCCCTACAGCCCTTTTGATGAGCAACTAGTGAGAGTCTACTGCATGTGCGGTATTAGACTAAGGATAGATTTAAGGTGTAAATATCGAATTTTATACACAGACAGGAGGATAAATCTTATGAATAAAAGTGGTTTTACAGGGAAAAGGTGAAGAAAATTACCAATGAGTTTTGATTTTTACGTCTGCAGCACATCTCAATAAAATGATAAATGAGATGAAGAAATTGAATGATCTAGATTCAAACGCTATTCAAATTTATAAAAAAAATAATAATTTCCCATCAACATTTTAATGATCGTATTTATTAACTTCTTGAAATTATATCCTTAAAATATATATTTTGTACCCATAAACGGCATTACTTCAAATTGCCAGAGAAAAACATCGCTTTCTACCATACTCGAGGCACTCATGCAATGCTCCATTAAATATAGATATAACCGAATTTGCAAATTGTTCATTTGCAATTTCAGACTTTAGAGCAGCCAAATATCTTGAACTGACACGCCAAAAGCCTTCAAAAGGCACTTTCAAAAATACCTGAGTAATCCGCGAATAATCTATTCACATCTCCTACATCATCACAAAAGCTACTTCGAAATAATAATGAAAAAAAAAAAAAAAACAAAATCTTAATCATACATAATCATAAAAAGAAGCGGATTCTTTTATGATAAAAATCTCAAATCTCTCCATATCCTTCGTAATCGTACAACAATCGAATTATCTCAATCATCTTTCCACGCACAAATAAAAAATCGTAACAAAACCTAGCGGATTCACCGGGAAATTCTATTGGATTGCTGTTAAACTTCTATTAGTTTTTCGTTAATTTCGTTGAAACATCTCGTAGTTTATTGCGGATTTTTTCATGAAAAATATCCAACAGAAACTCTTTCAAAGATAAAATCAGTAGAATTTGACCTTTCTGTACAACTTTTTCTATTGAAAGATTTTCATAAGAATTTTTTGACATCAATTTTTACATTTTTTTCACTCCTTTCTTTAACAAAAAAAAAAAAATAGAAAATTAGATCCTAGATATTTCAAAAGAAGATATCTCAATAGGATAAGTTAAAAAGAAAAATCAAATTTTACTCAATTGCGTCATCAGCCGAAAAGCTGTGGAATTTTTCAATAGAATCGGCGAGAAACTAATAGAAGTTTCAATAGAAATCTCATCTAAATTTGGTTCGATCAACCATTATTAACGCATTCCTCAATGTGAGGAAACGATCACTTCAATTTTTTAATTTCACATACGCCTTCTCAATCTCTAAAACAGAAATGTAATAGAATTTTCTAGCAAATTCGCTAGGTATTTTTCGTCTAATTTTTTCGCGCGTGCGTTCAACCAAAAAATATAAAAGAGCAACGTCGAGATAAAATGCGGCGCTAAACGAACCCCTAAACGACAAATTAACAAAATGAAATGGGTATAATTCTCAGTTACATTTAAAACAACGTGTAGAAACTAATAAACCGTAATAAATCCACATGAGATGTGTCAACTAACCCAAAACAATCTCACCTTGCTCAAGAGAGCATTCTAATGAACCTTAATTGTCGCGTGCTTCATCCTTAATTAGTCACTCGTACTCTCTCCCCTCTCCTTCGCTGGCATCTCAATTGTAATAGAAAAATAATTTTTATTTTGATCGCGTGAGATTTCCAATGAAAGCATCGACACCCTCACAATTCCTTGGCACAAATTCCTCCAACAGCAGTATCGCCAACTGCTAATTCACAGTCTCATTTGTTGCCCTCGCTTCATTGTCATCACTCATTCAGCGGGAAAACGGTTTCAGAAGCAGTTTATATCGCTCACTCGATGGATCTGAATGGAGAATAAAACAAAGACCACAAATTAACCCCAAAATTCTACAAATAAATGAATGGCCTCATTTCTATAGTCAATAAATTCAATTCAAATTTCAAGGGATGTTGAAGAAAAAGAAAACCACATTCATCTAATTCTCATTTCACAAAGCTTCGTTAATTATTTTAGTTCTACCGTGACAACAAATATAAAGATTATTGAAAACAACAAATAATTTTCAGCAAACACGATTAGATTCGATGTCGTTAGTTCCTTTCTTCAAGTTGATGACCGTTTTCGTTTTTTTGAAGAAAGAATGTTGAAAAATCAGATTTGAGCCCAGCCTTTTTTGTAAAAATCCACATTTCTACTAATTCACGTCTAATATCAGATTTTCTTCAGTAAAGGTAAAGAAGAAACCAAAAGTTTTTCACCTCACAGAAAATGATCAGTTTGTAAACGATTTCCATTATCTCTTTATTCAAATTAGGTTTTATCAACCATTATTAACACATTCCTCAATATGAGTCAAATGCCGAGTACTTAAATTTTTTTCATTTCATAAACGTCTTTTCAATCTTCAAAAAGAATCATCTATTTATGAGAAAAAAAGTTCTAAAAAATATAAATATTTTACTAAATTTAGTTTTGGCAATGTCAATGAGGTAAAAATTCTTCCGAATTTTTCTCACGCAATTTAGTTAGAAAGCCCAAACACTGAACATATCAAAATCAATAATAATAATAATAATAATAATAATAATAATAATGCTACAATGTCTAGTCTTGTTACTCACTCCACCAGTTATCTATAAGGATGCCCTGTAAAAATTTAAAACAGACGCCTGCCGATGACACAATAACAACCAAGCTACCAAAGCAAAAACATTGTGCGCAACATCGTGAAATGAAAAATAAATGATCGTTATTTTCCTTTTCTCCAATATCCCCTGAAATTCTATAAATAACCCTAAAAAAACAGATCAATCAAATAATCAATAAATAATCCCACAAATTACCTCTTATTATTTCAACCAGATACATGCACTCATCCTTCAAATTAGCAACAAGCACATCGGACACGAACGCATGAATCCCCTGTGCTATCTGAAGTAGAACTAAATGTAGACGATCATTGGGTAAATTGAATGTAGCAATTATCTCGCTGGCCAATGCACTGCTAGTAAGACTCTGAAGATTAACAACATGCCACATTGGAGGACCACTTCCCTCAATCGCAACATAGAGCGTCAACTTGGGTGTTGGTGGCTTTGCCTGGAGTGCATTGAATAATCTTATTCCATTAGCAAGCCCACATATCTGAATTAAATCGTTCCTGGACAATTTGAGAATATCAGCAGCTGTGAAATTTGAGAAAACCGCCTCGAAAGCCTGAAAACGATTGGCACGTAACCAAGCGCAAGTTTGAACAGCGCTGGCATCAGCTGCTAGCTCCAAAGGTGGAGATGTGGTCAAGTCATTGCAGTTTGTTTGATCAGGTAAAATAGCTGGTGATGAAGGCGGACGATTGACAGGCATAGAGGACGCATTAGTGTCTTCCTGGGCAGTCTGTTCCAAGCCGGAAATTTGCACAACACCAGGCGTAGCAACTGGTGGAGCCACTGGCACAACTGCCAGAGAGGGTGAAGCAGCACCAATATCATTCAAACTCTGTTGTGAACTGAAACAATGAAAAAAAAACAGAGATGACAGATAATAAGAGGCCAATAATCTCAGTCATACAGGACTCAAAAATCACCATGAAATATTAAGGAATCCTTACTTATTGGTATCCCCCATTTTAACGACTGTTCCAAGAATATTTCCTCTACTATAATCTCTCCGATTTCCAAGGCGTTTAACAGTATTACGCCCTCTGGATAGAACCAGATTAGCCAGATACTTGCGACCAGATTCACCCAATCCCGCAAGTGTTTGCGCGTAATTCGATGTATACAAAACACGTGCTACTACTTTAATACCAACCGAGTCACATCGGCCGATTATTATTTCGTACACCAGTAGCATTGGATGTTTGCGATAATCGACGAAGAACCAGCCCGGCGTACTTCGTGACATCTTAGTCATGATTAAGTTTGATAAATTAAACTGCACCCCACGTTATCTTGAAAATTCTCCAACGTAATGTACCTCCAATAGTCACCGGTAAACTAATGAAATAACTATTGTCCATCCAATCTTTATCAACAATCAATGATGATAATAGAAACAATTACTGAAACATCGGCACACCGATGATCAGGCTGCTCGTCATCTGAGGTAACGAGCCTGATCTGGATGTAACTCTTCCTGGCAGCCGGACATTCTAGCGAAGAAATTCTGCTTGCTCTTGCCGATATTAATTACTCGCATTTCCATTGAATCGTTCATGAATTCAATTGAATTCTCAAGGACACGCTGCTGCTTCTGCTCTACAAGGTTAACGACCGTTGCTATGAGACAGATCATTCCCGTTGAATGATAATTCCAACAGTCCCAACAAGGTTCTCTCAAAAGACGACACAAATACTTTATCCACAGTTCATACGTCTTAAACTAGAAAAATTCACCGAAACTCATGCAATTTATCGATATTAACTTCGAATCGCGGAAGTGAAATGAAGTCACTTGGATTGTGAAACTAGCGGTAAATCATGTCTGCGAGTTTTTCAATAACTTATTTCAATTGCAGATCAAGCGGTGGCCTTCGAATAGCATGGGAGAACAATCGAAAAAAAATTTCGAAAAAAAACTGGTCGCGATAGCACGTTTTCCGCCGGAGTACAACCGCGAACTGACTTTCCGTCTGAAACGCGCAGCCACAAGCTGTCTCTCTCTTTCTCCCGTCTCTCAGTTCACTGACGAAACACAATTACTAAAATACGGGCCAAAGCCAGTCTCCTCCAGTTGCTGAACCGCCGAAAAAGAAAAATAACGCAATACGAATCACGGAAAATAAAGCAGGGGAAAAACTGAAATAATCCGGTGTAAACGGTACAAAACCCGAACTACTGTAGTGCTATTCTCAAGAATACATCCAATGGTATCGTGAGGTAGAAGTAGTCGAGGCTATTCCCATCCGATACGTTTGCACACTGCTGTTGGTTCCGCTGGTTACAACAACTGGCTTGTGCCAGTTTGAACCGGTTCTTGCAGTTGATCTCAAACACTTTAAACCACGTATATTGCAGGCCAAGCCTTCGACGAAACACAACGTATGAGCTAAGCACAATTGGCGAAGTACCTCACACCACCTAGTGTCGTTTAGTAACGCTTGCCGAGGGCCGGTTATATCCCACCAGACACTTAGCCCATGCCTGCATTCACCCTCTCACTCTTCCTTTTATTTTATCGTGATCCCCACCACACAAACACATACACGAATGTTTATTCATGGACTGAACCGGTTGCATACTGGCTCAGATACCGCTGGAGGTCTCCAAATGGACATGTTGCGTGGGCTTATCATTTTGTCCACTTGCGTGCTACCAATTCTCACATCTAATGTGGAATTTCTAAAGCACGTTAAATGATGGTAATGTGCGCGAATGTTTGCAACAATTATCAATTAGTTTGGTGGACTTCGATAAAACGCTTATATCTGTCTATCAATCAATACTATCGGTTGGATATCACTCAATTGTCCGCTATTCCACGCACGAACACATTTAATAGAAAACTTTGCGAATTCATTACAAAATTCTATTGGATTTCTATTCTGAACAGAATTCAATTTTTCTATTTAATTTATCCTCTTTAGAAATTTTCTACGGAATTCGGCTTAAATTTTCCAAGTTTTTTCATTCAATTTTTCTTTTCTTATCATCACGAAAATCAAACGAAAAAACTTTGAAAAATTTGAGTCGAGGAAATTCTATTGAAAATATCTCAATAGAATAAGTTGCACAGAAAAATCAAATTCTTCTGACCCATTCTATAAAATATTTTCTATTAAACATTTCGATAGAATCGGCCAAAAAATAATAGAAAGTTCAATAAAAATCCAATAGAATTGTCTAGTGAATGCGCTAGATTTTTCAATTCAATTTTTTCATCCGTCAAATCAATTTTCGTTGTCAAAGACCTTTTTATGTGTCCCTTTTTGAGTTTTTCTTCATTCCAGTGTAACAGTTGAAATCTTATTACTTTAATAACATTCCACCAACGTTAACTCGTGCCCCTCGATGATGGAATTTCTTGACTCATGAATAGAGACGTGAGAATTATCGTCATTTTTTTCCGTTATAGGACAAATTTATGACCGCCATATGACATTTTTGTCATATTTTGAGTAGTTTGATATTGTTACTGCTATTCAGATGAAATATGACAGTCACACAGAATCTATGTCACAAAAATATCATCAATTTGAGAAGCTATTACGAAATTTCGGAAAACGTGATATTTCTATTGCTATTTAGATGGAATATGACAATGTTAATGCCGTCACAATTTAGAAATGTGACAAAAAATTTCATGATTGGCATCTGTCATATGACGTGTCACTGACATATCACAAAATTTTGGGCATCCCTTTGTACTCATGAACTACACTGTTTCTATTTTCATAAGAATCCCAGAATTTTTCAATCATCTTATAAAAACACTGTAACCAAATATACTATAATTCATTAAACTTGAGCTATTATAAGATGAAAATCGTATTGTTATGTTTGACCTTGTAATTGGCCTGGTACTGTTGAGTCTTGGTAAAGATAAGAATGAAACTAAAAACAACAAATTTACTGAGGAGTCGTAAAAACATTCATTTCAATTGGTAAACACCGAACATCTGAAGTCATACCAAAGACATAATGACCTAAACCACTTACGAATGGTCAGTTTGCTCAAATTAATTATCACGTTAACTAACTTACATTGCATCTGTCGGTGTGTACGGACTGCCCTCATTCTGTGACAATGGACTTGCTGGTGTCAACGACTCCAACGGGATCTAGAATTTTAGTTAATGTCAAAACACTTGAACCTCATGATTCAATTTCTCGTGATGTTACAGTACTTTTGGTCACTTACGTCTGAGAGAACTGTGCAGTCATAACTCGGTTGGTAGTTGTCCTGCTCGTGTGGCGGTCGTCGACGAATCTTATCTCTGTCCTGCTTGTGTTTACGATCAGCCCCTTTAAGCTTGAAGACCTTGATCTGACAGGAGGCTGCGTGGAGACGCGGCCCACCAGGGAGTTTGGTCTCCACCTGAATTCTGAATGGCACACCCTTCTCCCCACCATGCTTCTTAGGCGTGAATTCCGTACTGATGCAATTAACCTGATGACAAATGAAATGTATGATGTTACACGTTCATCCACTGTCTTGCTGATTGTTTCAGGCTAAAAGTGAATAATTACTTTGATGTAAACGCCAACTTCCTTGGTTGGATCCCACATGAATTCAACGATATTCTTGGTTGGTCTAATCCGGGAGACATCGACCATACCGTAGCTGAGTGGGACATCGACATCGAGCAGACGTTCACCAGGTCGTGTCCTCTGCCAAGCCATCATCTGCTCCTTCTCTGTGTACTGGAGTCTTCTCTCGTGAAAGCATATACGAATGCTCGACTATAAAATACAAAACATGATCAATAATTCATTGGATCCTTGACAAGAATTTCATCATATTCAATCATCAATTCAAAATAATCAGTATTTATGAACATGATCTTCTCCAATGATTTCGATTTTATGTGGATCCTACCTTGAGTATTTTTCCACGATAAGCCGAAAGGTCTCCCAGTTTCTTTAATTTAATCTCATAAGACTGTCCCTGATTCAGATAAGTCAGTGTCTCCTCATTTAATTTTGTTGCAATACTGGTAGCTGCCGCCAAAACATACTGAAATCTTGAATAAAACAGAGGTCATTGTTAATAAATTTCCATCACGAGATGATAAAGTTAATTAGAACCCTCCTCCAACGTGAAGGGAGCAGAGAGAAATTGAAACAGTTAATACCGGCTGTCCTCATTGAATTCGTTTCCTTGTTGGGACGAGGATACGTGATTGCCGGATGAGGAAATGGGTGGATATTCCTCATTACCCGAGTACAAGAGCTGGTGGAGGCTGGTGGTTGATTGGCCTCTATCCCCATTGCTACCATTCTGCGCACCGCTTGCATTACTTGCGTTGCTGTTACTGTTATTAGCCTTTGCAGTTCTTGTATTTGTTGTTGTAGCGCTGCCGTTGTTGCTGTTATTGTTGCTATCTGGCTCGACGGGCAAGCCCATATTGCCATTCTGATGTGAGCCAATGAGATTTTGCTGGGTCACGTGAGTCAGGCTGAAGCAGAATGAAAAGGGAAATTTTTCAATACGATTACCAAACGTCTTGAGATGGACTGACAAAGGCATGAGATTACTGCAGAAGATTAAATATCGATAGCGAGGATGGTGAACTAGTCAAGCCCAATGGACTCATCATCCTAGCGTACAGTAATGAATGAATGAATAAACCATAAAATTGATGAAGCTAGTTAACGCGTTTGATAGTCAAATAGGCCTGATCAAAATATGTTAGATTCAAGGATCGTGAGAAAATATGGTGGGGTGATATATGAGGGGAATTGATAGCGTTTGCCAGCGATAAGAAACCAAACAGATCCACTAGGTCGAGATTAATTTCATCACAGTCATGCATTCGTGTTCAAACGTTCCTGACATTCCTGAATTATCGGTTGTCCATTCTTCCAGATATCCCTCAAAAACTATTCCATTATGATATTGATTGAAATGATGCTGGTTGCTCTGCGATAAGATGATTACTAGTTGATAACTACGTGTGTGTATTTGAAGGGAAGCAGAAACTGTTGGGAAATGTGTTAATGATTCACTTTGGATTGTTGGCTTCATTTTCCGGGGAGGGGGCTTCCTGCTTGAAGACTGTCAGCGAGGGTAATCCCAGCAGAGCCTCACTGAAACAACCCTGTATTAACATACATTGTACGCGCGCCATGCATCTTCAATTAATTAATGAATCAATCAGATAATTCGCATCAGTGACTCAATGATTTGTTGTGCCAACGGTGTTTACCTTGACTTGATGTATAGCATTATCTCTCAGTAACGTGTGTGAAATATGAATAAATGATCAATGTGCTTGCAATGATAGAGGAAGGTACGCGTCAGCTCAACTTGTCTATGTTGATAGAAATCCCTTCCCTTTGAGGTGTTAAGTGTACAGTGTCAGGCAGATTTCACTCCTCCCACGAGATGCCAGTACATTGGGTAATAAATTGTTATGTGCTCAGTGAACCAACTCAAACCGGATATTAAAGTAGACTCATCATTTCCTCATGTGATGGCAACATGTATCAATATCAATCTAAGGTTTTTTACTACTGGAATTAACCGGATACTTTGCGCGCGTATCATCTGCTATGGGTTCCAGATAGTACCGTATTTTTGACGTGGATACGACTATTCACCACGTAGGGTCATTTTGGTGATAATTCTTCATGCCGCAGGTCTATCTATCGGAATTCTAGAAAATTCTGGATAATCCTCCGGTTTTGTAGACAATTTCAGAAAGTTAACGAGGTTTTTTCAGAGCAATCTTGAATCCACTTAAAAATTTGAATAAAGGCGAGTGTTATATATAAAATTCTGAAGAATAAGGAACTTACATGGGGCGAGATCCCTAATTCATCATTTTCTCTTAATTTCTCTATTCACCCAGTCTACACAACCCATAGGTAACTAAAGAAAAAGAATTATGGACAAAGATTGCCAAGATATTTTGTAATATATTATGGAAAATCAGACGTTTCTGAAACCTATTAGTTCTGTCATGACGTCATAAAGTTGCGGTGAGTAATGTGGTTAGCGCTCCGTTATTCAAGATGCAAGAGGTACCACTGGCATTTATCATGTGAATGGGTCATCTAAAGTGAAATTGATTCAGTATGCCCCGAACTTGAACACGGAAACAGAAAATGAAGTATGGAGATGTAACAAATCAATCGCTAACTGTACAACAAACACAGAGAAAACAAAAAAAGATACTGGTGGTTAGAAAAGTTATAAAGATATTGGGAAGAAATGGTTTATCCTTTGTAAATAATGTATATATGTAAATAAATTGACTCTTTAGTTATTAAGTCTAGTATAGGGTGCCGTTGAGCACAGGGTTTTTGAAGCCTCTACACTCAAATAAATATTAGTAGCAACCATATTGATCATGGTATAAACTAATAAATAGGAATAATAACAGAACCAGTCATACCGATAGAGATCACAGGAGAGCACGGCGTCGAATGACTTTTGGGTATAAATAAGAAATTTTTTGTTTATTGGAGAAATGTAAAATCCAAAATTGCTCATGTCTTTTGACTATGATTACAATAAGCATCATAAAATAAAAATAGCGCTCCGTTGGTCGAATGTGCGGAGAGAGGAGCTACCAACGTCCATTGGATAAGGCGCACGTGAAGATTAGGTTCGGCTGAGCTTGTGACGTCATTAGCGATTTCAAACGCTTTAAAATCTTCAACTTTCGACAATCAGTTATTAATTAACGAGAAATATTTCTAATGTTTATAGACAAAAAATTAATCATTTAAGGCCGGAACTTGAGATTAAGAAATTTAAAAAATATATATGAAAGTTCCCTATTTTAGAGCTATCTGAAAAACTCTTAAACCTTCAGGAGAATTCGAGAAATTGAGTGAATTTTAGAAAAATACAAGGAAGGGACGATGTCAAACATTTTCCGTTCCGGCGGGCGCAAAGTTACATTTCCCTCCCGCTTCGCGGGACGGAAATAATAATAAAAAAATACAAGGAAGAGTTTTCTATATCGAAGGAAATATGGAGCTTTCCCAGCAAAATTTGAGGAAATGCGATGGTTTTCTAAAAAGTAAAGACCATAGACGTGTCCAGGCAAAATTACGATTATACCAAAGATACCACCTGCAGATTTTTTCTATGAAACTATTATTTCATAATTGAACGATCCTAGCAATGCTCCGTGGCCGACATGAGACATGACAACCCATGGCGAGATGCTACACTGAGAAAAAAAATTTCTAATATCTGAAACATATTTTCTTGAAACAAGTAAATTTTCTTCAATTGCTTAATTCTCTCCGGCATTTCAATTAACATGACCCGAGAAAGGCCTCCTGCTTTAAAATATTGTTGTACTCAAGTATGATTTTGTCGCAAATGAACTTACTTAAATCGCGCAGAAGAATCGTCAATCTGCTGGTCTTTATTGTTTTCATGTTTTTTCGTTACGCACTTCTGCGTATCTCGTATTCGAGTTCCGTGAAGTGCACACATTCTGAGATTTAAGCCATTGAAAATAATTAACTTTTCTCAAGAAAATATGTTTCAGATATTAGAAATTTTTTTCTCAGTGTATGAAAACCGCGTGGTAAAATACCATGACAGCCCCGTGACAGTGGTCATCGGAATTTATCGTAAGCAAAAAGTATATCATTTTATTCGCTTGAAAATGAAGAGGAAGAAAGTGAGAGTAGGGATGAAGCGACCCCTACATATGTGGAACCAACAATTATACACTGATGAAAATTTTCTAGAAAAATTCATGTGTTAGTACCATAAACGAGTCACAATTTGCACACTTGGGAAAGTTGTGTAGCACCAGAAAAATTATCGTTCAGTACCGAAAAATTATGGGAGACATCGTAAATTTTCTGTTGCCGCACGAGATTTTTTGTTTTGCAACACAATAATGTTTCCAAATCTGCGGATTGTGACTCGTTTATAGTACTCAACACATGAATTTTTCTACCCAATTTTGTTCGGTGTACAATATGTAGAATATTACACATACTATACATACTAGATGTATATACGTACAATAGTTACTGTACCTGTATGGCATTAATTTTCAAATAGTAAGAACTGTAAAAAAATCAAGTCAGTAATACAGTTTTTGCTGTTAGAAAAAAAAATTAAGATACACGGACGAAAAAATTTAATAGAAAAACCTATCGAATTCGTTAGAAACTTCTATTGAATTGCTATTGAACTGTTCTATTAGTTTTTGGCCAATTCTATTAAAATGTTCAATAGAAAATATTCAATAGAAAAAGTCAATAGAATTCAATTTTTCTGTATAACTTATTCTATTGAGATATTTTCTATAGAATTTTCTCGGCTCAAATTTTCCAAGTTTTTTCGTTTGATTTTCTTGATGAGAAGAAAAGAAAAATAGAATGAAAAAAACTTAGAAAATTTGAGTCGAGCAAATTCTATATAAAATATATGAAAATAATAAGTTATATAGAAAAATCGAATTCTGTTGACTTTTTCTATTGAATGTTTTCCATTGAACATGTCAATAGAATCAGCCAAAAAATAATAGAAAGTTTAATAGAAATTCAATAGAATTTTCTTACGAATTCGATAGGTTTTTCTATTAAAATTTTCGTGCGTGTAGTAACGCAATTGTTACTGTAATTTAAAGAACTAAACATTAAATTGTTAAATAGGCGGAAAAGAGTCTTCAAAAATGGTTATGCTGCATGTTTTCTTACAATGGATCGCTACTATAGCTATTGGACTAATAGAGTAAGCGGTGCATATACCGCCCAGCTAAATAATTAAGTTTTTTGCAACCAAAACCCCAACTTTGACTAAATCGGACAATTTCCAAGCCTACTTCTACTATTCATTCTACTATTCTTGATTTTCTCTAATTATAAATCCTCGATTTGTTGAATTCACTAAATTATCGAAAAACTAAGATGGAAACTGCTATATATTTCGTACAGCTGACTTACATTTTCCAACTGTTTCATAAAAAAATTAATTCAACTAAAACAGCTGGATTTGATTAATGACACCAAATTATCACTCAGAAAACATGAAATCTCTCTCTTTAGAAAAAAATCTCACATACTCATCCAAGAATATTACACTGTACAGACCAAAAAATGTGAAGGCCAATTTCCTCATTAAAAATTATCAAATGAGTCGAATTTTTGTTGTAATAGTTATTGACATTAGGACCCTCACAATTAAAAAAGAAAAAATATGATAAATGCTTATGATACGTAGATAAGAAGGTGAATGCATTCCCCACTGTGCAGGCATTGAGGCTATTACCATGAAATCCTAATGAGTGTTATAACGATTTTATAATGATTTGACATTTCACCTGCGATTACAATCAAACTTACCTCATGTTGTAAGACACCACGACATTGGCAAGGTCGTTAGCTGCAAGAGCAGACAGAGAACCATCAAAATCGGCCACCAAGTGTTCAGCGAGCTCCTCAACTTGGCGGGAGGACCACTGGGCCGAGCCATTACTACCAATTGATCCTAAAAAAATCGAATTCCTGAGTGACCGAATCATCAAACAACACGAGCTTCTCGAAACATGTGATTTTATTGCATGTAGGCAGATGGAAAAATTCCATCCACTCTTTCACAATGGCTTGCCACGTGATTGTTCTTCCGGAAATTAACAATTGACCCGTCCCAGGTCCTAAAGCTCAAAAGCTGACGTTGGCTATTCGAGAGACTGCTCTTTGCAGCGGCCTTCGCAGCCAATCGACAAAATTTTCTTACTGAAAAATTATTACTCATTCATTCTCTCCCCCCTCGCTCCTCTCCTGGTTGAAACGAAAAAAAAAATTTACCATCTCTTCTGGCATGCTTTCGGTCCAATTCTCCAATTGACTGATTTGCCTCGGTGGCACGCCGCTTGAGGCCGTTGGATGACTGATTGAAGCTCTGTTGCTCCGACGTCGGTGAATTGCCACTTGATCCACCATTTGTGCGCTGCTGATCATTGGCGTCCGGTGAATTTTTCGGTGATTCACGCTTATCGTGCCACAGTATACCACTGTCTGACACGTGATAACCCGTTGACACCTGCGATGAGGGGGAAAAAATCCGAGATTAGTGGATTAACGAGATTCCATTGTGATTTTTAAATGAAATAGGGAACATACTTGTTGAGCTGTGATGACGTCGCGTCCTTCGTCTCGAACGGGTGGCGATAGTCGTTGATAAGGTGGAGATGGCGAGTGACCCATCCACATTGTTTCATTCAGCGTCTCTGTGCTGGCCTCCATCATAACTTGTAACTCCATTCGAAGCGATTCGCAACAATTTTCGGTTTTTCTTCTTCTTTTTAATTTCTCTCTATCAATTTTTATCTCTCTATTTTTTTCGCCAATACTTCCAATTTCTGGGGTTACAGTGAATTATTACCGTGCAATTTTAATCGAGAATGAGAATTAACTCAGTACTCGGGGGGTATCGAGTTGAATCCAAAGTCCATAATCAGTAGTTGCTCTTTATATTCTCTTGTTGCTCTTTCTTGATTCACAATTGTACTTACGATGATTATGTCCGTTTAATTTTGATAAACTTTTTCAATACGACAGGTGTGATGATGTTCGATCAATCTTATCTGGAGGTTTTATCACTAAATCATTAATAATCTCCTCTTGATCCCTGCCTCCTCATTAACTAATGGGAGTCACTTCTCTAAACTCGTTAACTCCTGGAGGGCCAAGGGCATGACACACGTGGGTGCGCTTATATTAATGTTCCTCTGCTTGAAAACTAAATTTATAAAATGAATAATTCAGTGTTCAAATAACTTTTTGGATATACTTTTGCTTTTTTTTCCCTCTCGTGGTACTTATTTCTTCTTTTTTTCTAATGAAAAACAGGGGAAACTGTCAAGCGACTACGTGGCTCCCTTGTTTCAAACAGTCCTTAAAACATGACGAAGAAGCTGTTGTACAATTTCTTGATGCCGGTGGTTTCGCGCTGTCGATGTGTCTCCAATAATGCGCAACCCCGGGATTTTAGTGATAGGAAACGTGAAAAAACAACGAAAGCCTCTTTGAACACCATTGCAATGCCTCGACTGAAAGGCATTTTGTCGTGACTGATCGTGCCAATAATTTGGTTTCGAATCTACACAGCTCCCTTCTTTTAATTATTAGTCCTTTTTCCTCCCCGCCTCGATCTCCAATGAATGCCGGCACTTTTTCCTGAAACTTTTCACGTTGATCGACAAGTTGACTTTGCGTTATTCAAACTCTTTGGATGAGCAGTACCGCAAATGACGAAATTCAACGATAGCTCTGCTACTTTTTCACGTGGTGCTCTCGTTCGAGGTCTACAACTAAATCAGTCGAACAGTTCCCCTACCTCTCCTCAAAAATTGACATCAATTATGAAGAAGAAACTGAACAGTGTTTAATCACCTTCACGAGGGGAATTTCCAAGAGGAAGATTCCCATTAAATTTCTACAGACTATGGCTCACACACTAATTAGTGTCTTGGTTGGCGTCTGAGGCCTCCTCATGCCACGTAGTCACCACATTTTCAAAATTCTTCGCTCCATAATGAAATCCCACTGATAATCCTCAGTCCTCAAACTTTTACTTTCACCAACGAAAATTCACCGAGTCAAGTGTGTTTAAGATTGTTAAGCCCCGATAAAATCAGAATTTAGACAAATTAAATCGCGCCAGATGATAAACTCAAGACGCTCACAAAAATCACCTAAAGTTTCAGTGATGAACTGTCGAACAATAGCAGCCAGTAGAACTGGGCCATTCAACCTAGCCAGGAAGGTGGAATTTCCTTCACTTCTTACTTCCTTGTCATCCACCAACAGACTGGCCTGAAGAGTCCCGATGATCCGAGTGATCAAGAATGGGGGTGACACAGAAAGCGTATAAACTATATCCCGTCAAATGGGCGATCCGATTCCTCTTACAAATCAAGTATCTTCAGTCACGTTTCCAATGAGAGACAGAGAGAAGACAAAACGGAAAATTCCAAGTGATGATCTTCGTCTTTCAATGGCTACAGGAAGATGAGGAGGTACGATGATCAACTATACGATCAAGCGCTTTTCCAACGAATGACGCTCCGCTGGTATGGGAACACAACCGTTGACGTTGATTGTTGAGTAGTTTAACAAGTGTGTGTCCACACTATGACCCACACACAATTACAGGGTCTAGACCCAACAGGGCGAGGAGAGATGGAGTTTGAATTTGTCTAAATGACGACAAAGACGATGGAGAAGCTGAGGGATTTTTTTTTCATAATGGCGCAGTCGTTTTGTATCTCAGAAGTCAGGGGGATCAAGCGTCTGACCAATAAGAGTGAGATTGTTCTTGTACATCAATTGGTACCACTCAAGGACCGACGCGTCCCCCGGGGATTGTTATACACATGTATATAATACCGTTGGGCCTTTTGTGCAAGGTATAATTCGTGAATATCCTACGGCTCAATTCCCTCTCATTAGTCGAGGGGCCAAAAACAGTTACTGTCTTCGGTGATTAAATCTGCAAACAGAAAGAACGATTTCCATTGAAAAATCAGTTGTGTTATGAAATCAGAATCAATGACTTTATTCAAATACAAAATAATTTAATTGACGCTTAGTTACATGAATGTCAACAAATTTAATGGCTTAAATATTATATCGCGTATATTACAGTAACAAATTCCCATGTGTAGGATTCACTGTCTGTGACAATTGATGTCAATCACTTGGGGTCGATTACGTACGCTCATCGCTTGAATGCCAATAACAAATTCAAAGATCTCTGCCACGCGCGGATAACATGAGCACATTTATCCTCTAAACACCAAGTGCAAAGCGTCAATGTCACCCCTGATCATTGTCATCTACACGGTATTTTGTACAAATTACCAACATAATGGGTAACATGGGTAGAGCTACTCCTCAATCTTTTGGCAATGGAAATCGTGGAAATGAGTGCTAGCCGAGGGAGTTGGCGTTCCTTTTGTACTTCAGTTTCAATCTATCCAACCCATTTTGTTAATCACGGTATTTGTGTGATGCTGGTAATTGCTGAGTGACGTGAGTCGACATTCAAATGGATCAAATGTAATTTTCGTTGACATTGAATAGACTCACTCATGAGATAATCGGTACGATTTTCATTCATTGATCCCATTTATTCCTAGATATTCCGGTTAAATAATGCTAATGCTCAATCACACTGAGGCACTCGGCTGCGCTTTTGCATTCAGCCTCAAGTACACTGGACCATACTTTGTACCGATGATTTAGACCCGGGAGGGTATGCATTAGCGCATTAGAACCAAGTACCCCACAGGAATTGTTCGAGTCACCGTAAAATATCATTGAAACTCTCGAGTGAAGGAGAGCCATTGCGCACAGAGGACAGGGTTCCTTCAGTAGGAAAATCCAATAATTCGTGCATAAGTAAGGGCACTTCTTCTCATCCTCCGGCGACTTGTCTTTTGATTCTGGAGCGACCGAATGACTGAATTGAGGGAACGTCATTGATTTCAATGATTCAGGATAGACCAGAGGGAGGTTCGATGGGCACTCTCTTTTCCTGTCGGCTCCTCCCTCTTCAGGAATGACTTCACTCGAGAGGTTCCAAGCTCCACCACCTCTGATCCTCGCCACCAGGTCCACAACCAGCATCGCAGCATGCCACATCGGATGTTCATTGACTCGAGCAGTGCTCACCGCCAATATCCTACTGATCCCCTCGTCGTCAGGGTCCAAAATCACCGCTGAACCATTGCAATGTTCATTTCCAATGGCGGTCCTCTTCGCAGCTGCAATGCACACTCTCATACAAGATTCTATAACTTCGAGTTGTTTGGAGTCGAAAAAATTTCCATTGATAATGACCTCGATCGACGAGTCAGGATGGAAATTCACAGGCCAGGCTTGTGATGCCTTAGTAAATTGGACTCTTGTGCGTGGTGACCTCTCGGGAACTTTGACGATCTCGAAATCGTCCCTGAAGATATTTAAATTGACGTTTTTAGCGATGAGAAATGTCTTCAGCTCATCAGCCGAGGCGAACGATGAATCCGACGCTTTTCCCGGATTCTCCGGGCTCTTCACCAACGCCAGGAACAATCGATTCCCCGAGCAGCGTTTCAGGTGACCACAGCCTGGCAATATACTCGTTATTACTTTCAAGGCAACTGCAATGTCCTTCTTGTGCCTCAAAACACCGATGAATGCCTCCCGCAGAACTACATCATCCACGAATTCCTTTCCAACAATTGCCCTCGGTGTAACCAAATTTTTCACGGTAATCTGCATGTCTTCATCACTCAGCAGTCGTGGCTTCTTCTCCAATATCCCTGTCATTCCTTCTCCACCTGAAAAGACGTTCCCTTGACTCTTCTCATCCATCTCCAATTTATCATTTCAATTTCCGGTGCATTTAAAATGGATTCAACATATTGGTTATGATTTTCTTTCAATTTTCAACAGTGAAACTGCCGAGTCAGTAATCAATCGCTTTCCATTTTACAAACACATTTTCCTTCTTTTCTCAATGCGGGGCAGAATCGAATCATCATTGGTGTCAAGTTGGGTTACGGTCAAATCATTTGAAAGAGTTATGCGCAAGTTGAGACAATAAACTTGAAAATAACTCTTATCGCTCAAGCTGTTACGATAATTACACAATTCAATTTCAAAAATGTACTTGTATCTTCAAAAATAAAAAATAAACACACTGTGATAATACAAAAATCGACAAAAAATTCCTAATAAACTGTCTTATCGTAAGTACAAAATGTTATTGACTGAAAACCTCACAAAGAGTACAGAATCTAATCGAGTTAAATCTCGCTGAATAAACATTCTCGTTGAAGTTGTAATGAAAATTCCGGTTGATTTTTGACCGCATGGATTTCATTATACCGCGCATATCCCTCTGACACTCGTGGCCCACGTGATTTCAAAAAGCGCGCGGTAGTCATGGAATACGAGTGGTAAATGGTTAAACTCGTGAGGCACGACAGATTCAACTCGAATGAATATCTATCGACGTTGGGCTTACATAACGTAAATTAACACCAAGAATGAGAAATACTATACTGCGATAGTGTTACAATGTCACCAGTACTGATGAAAAATAGCTTGTTGGTGTGACAAACTTCTCGCTTGACTAATCCACGTGTTGAAAAGTCAGACCCTAACACATGCACCATGTGTACGTGTGGATATCTACCCAAACGACATGGCTGTTGGTCATTTCGCTCATTCTAGTGACAATGTTTGACAACAGGCATTTAAGTGACGCCAATGCGCATATTACATGCATTTTTACGCAAAATCAATAATACATAAGTAGTAAACGAATAAATGTTCAGAAAAATGCAGAAGACTGAGAGGCAGAACGAAAAATTCAAGTTTTCAAAAATAATTGCCTTCAACTCCAATTGACATTGAGAACATCGGCGTTCCCATAACAATAAATTTTTACAAATTCTCGAAATCAGTGTTTGTTGAGTAAATATTGCTCCAACTGAAGATAATCCGAGCAGTAAAAACTCCGGATTGACATCAGATACAAAAGAATTTCTCACGATGCTAGACTGAAAATTATCACTCGAGGGAGTTGACTTTACAGTATGAATGTACAAGGAATTTCAACAATGCAATTGTCAATTAATTAAAGTACAACAGAGTATTTACACGGTAAAGATTCCATGGACCGAGCGTCGACGTCAGGTGGCGGGGCACTCGCTCAACTGTTCATAACCTATTCCAGTTTATTTATCCAAGCCGATGCTCAACAAAATGATAATTAACACTCTCAATAACTCTCACAGGTTAAACTATTTTTCTTGTGATTTTCTATCTGCTTGGGTATTGATATTCCGATGAATTTGATTAGCTCTGTCAGTGGGTATTTGTCAAACTCAACACAAGACACTTCTCGTATGAACAACTGATACCACACGGACGGGAGACGAGAAAATATGGCGGGAGGGGCTAAATACACTGTTGTTGTTGGTAGTGGTGAGTGAGGGGGAGTAGTTTGTTTTTTGGGCGAAGAATTGTTGATTGTTCACGTGAATCGTGCGACAGATGGGTAACATACCTAGGGGTTTTTGAGACTGAGGTTTATCGTATTGGACATTGTTGGGGAAAAATGAGATAACGGTGGTAGTACTGCGGAACAGTGCGTTCGGTGGCGGGGGGATTGAGGGAGAGATCACATCTGTGGGGATCATGGGTGTTTACATGTGTTAATTTACCATCGAAAATGTACGGGCGATCGGCGCGTGGAATAGAACTCGTCGATAGTGGGGTTTAGGAATTTGTGGTGGCGGGGAATGGGTTTGTGTGGGTTTCTTCATAGTGCGCGGTCATGTGCGTGTGTATGTGGGACGCTAGTCGGCTTGACTACACGTGAGTCGCGATGGCCGATGTTTTTGAAAACATCAATTATCGAAAAATCTGTGGGTTTTCAAAACATCGACGTTTTGAATTCAGTTTTTCTGGTATGTACATCGATTATATGAAAAATGCATGTTCTCTCTCATTACACAGAAAAAAAAGAAATTAAATTTTTTTTCTATCTCATCTTTTTTTATTTTTTATTTTATTGAAAATATGTAGGGGCGGGTGGGGTAAAACGGACACTTTAGACTTTTTTAAAATTATTCATAACTCAAAAACAATTTCATCAATTGAGTTCAGTTTAGACTCGTCACAAAGGGAAAGAATTGTTCTTTGTATTGAAAAAAAAAATTATCAAATTTCATCGACATTTCAACCCCTTATTAACATTTTTTTAAAATTCAAATGCCCGTTTTACCCCAATCTCCCCTATTTAAAAATGCAACCTGAGGACCTGACGTTTCAATGATAATTACTGCTGCAGTCAAATTTTGAAGCTCGAAACAGGGTTGTTGGTTAATTGAAACAAATATAGGTGAGGGTGGGGTAAACGGGCATCTTAGACTTTTTTAAAATTATTCGTAACTCAGAAACGAATTGGTCAATTGAGCTCAATTTAGGCGCGTCATAAAGGGACAGAATTGTTCTTTGTATTCAAAGAAAAATTATCAAATTTTATCAACATTTCAACCCCTCATTAACATTTAAAAAAAAATCAAAAGTGTCCGTTTTACCCCAACTTCCCTTATTGAATATTTTCCGTGGCTGAACGTTTAGCTATAATACTTGTTGATTGTTATGTATATTTTTAACAACGACACAGTTACATGAAATTTCAGGATATTTTTTCATTGAATTAGTGAATTAGTGAATTTTGTGAATATTCGAGTGACTCTCATTTGAAATTGAATTTAACTTCACAACATCGGAAGTTCAAATGACGATGTGACTGAACTTTCAAGAAATTTTTAACAGTCTACATAATTAAATCTGAATAAAATAGAAGTTACAGAATCCATCCACCGCAATTCACATAAGTGCATATTTTTCATCACAATAATTAGGTAAAATTCGCGTAGGTCTCAAAATAGTCAGCATAAACAACAGCGGCGTCGTACAAATATTCCAAATGGTCCTGCAGAAAACGAGAAACAAGATGATTAATTACAATCAGTTGCATACTATTAGTTTTCATTAATAGATTTCCTCAAAATGCTCTGATATTCCATTTCTTCGAATAGAGCTAGAGCGCAATAAAAATACGGCTCACCAGAGTTTTACAGAAATCCGGCCTCGATCTCCTCATAGCTCGAATGGCCAAACAAACGTCACACTCCCGTTCCAATCCCATTCTTTCCAGCAAGAAACTGAGCGCCAAATAGAGACCACAATTGGTGACCCCATCACTAGTGGAAGACATTATTTTTTATCATTTAATCCAAACGAGTGTTACTACATTCATTAAATCTTACTGGCATAGAACAAGGGTGGGTCCATCGCCCCTGGAGATTCTCTCGGCGTATTGCCAAAAATCGACCAGAGTTATTGGTTGCGGGGGCGGTTTTTTCTCCCCCGGTTGCCAGCCTTTCAGAGATAAAACAGTAACTGGCTGTTCCCGCGGAGGTTTCTATTCAGAGAAATACGATGAAATAATGTCATACGCTGAACAAAAAATTACCTAATATCGCAAAACTAATTCCTTGATCCAAATATATCATCTTTGAAAAACCTCTTACACACGGAAAAACCTAAACGTAAATTACGTTTAAGAAATCGTCTTCAACGCTTTTTGAAGCGTATTTTACGCTTGAACTTGAATCGTAGATTACGCCCAAAATCGCTGTAAATTACGATTACGGAAATGTAAATTATGATTTCGTATTCGTAAATTATGCTCAAACTCGACGTAATTTTCGGTTTTGTATTCGTAAATTACCATAATTTTTTACGTATTCTAGGTTTACTTATCAGTTACCAACCGCGAAGAAAAAAAAAGTTATTCAAGTTAATTTATAAATTAAGCTTAGGGTTCAAAAAGTTATTCATGTCAAGTTGACTCAAGTCAAGTCAACTCACGAAAGTATTTTTGTGATATTAGGTCGTTTTTATTCTCAGTCCGCTCTAAAATATTTTCTCCGTGGCCATATACACGTCTACAAACAACTCACGGCTGAAGAATCGGTTAACAACATTTTTTGGCTTGTGCAGATGTCTTCCTCAATTACATTTTTCCTTCTCAGAGTTAAGAAAGGTGTCGGTTTAATTTCATCATCATTCCCTGTTGCAAATTCACAGCATGTCTGGAGAAAATACCATAAATATTAAAACCCTTGAAATAAATACCTTCACTGAGAGAAAAATAAAGAGTGTGTCTAGCAAAAAAATGCTGCTGAGGTGTCTCAAGCAACCAAAAATTGATTATTGAAAGCACATTTTTACGAGCTTTTCTTAAAAAAAATAAACTCCTCCCCGTGTTCGTATCTAGGTTCTCTTCATTATGAAATTGAAGTCATGACGGAAAAACTCACAGGATCATTCTTATCAGGAGGCTGCAGAGCTATAACAAGTTCAATTTTAAATTCAGCGATCATTCTCCAAAAATCTGTCACGGTGGATGGTAATGGCAGTTGCGAAGCAATGTAATTATTCCTGTTCCTCGCGCTGTCCACATAAACGCCAAACATGTAATCACTGTCAGCATCCGTTGCGGGGTACCTCGAAATATAGATTTTCTGGCCAACAACCGCAGCCAATTCTGGGTAACGATTTTTCGGGATATTTGTTTTGGATATTTCGATTGGTTTCGATGCTGAGGATTGCAGGGCCTCGTCCTGCCAAGCACTCTCGTTAAGTCTGAATAAATACACTTCGTGTGATTGCCATACCAAATCAGGTGTAAGTAATTAAAAAAGATGAGTGGAAACCTCTGTAGCTGATGAAGCAGTCGTGGTCTATATTCCTCAATTTTAGCGGGTAGGCTCTCGTTACAGGCGATCGCCGTTGGTAAAGTCAACAAACACTCGACTAATGTTAAATGAGCGAGGAGGTATTGCTGTTTGTTGTCAACCATGTTTGCTCTTTGACTTCTTATTGCCTCGGTCTCCGCGAAGACGTCAACAACCTATTAAAGTTTTATTTAAATTTGTGAAGCTGCAATGATTAACCCGCGATCACTCGCTCAATGAATGCAGCGCCACCCGTTTTCGTTTTTTTATATTTTAGCGTGTTTCTCGACGCTTAAGAATTCGGAAAAAATTAGAGTTTCTAGTTCAGTCCTTTTATTAAACGTTGGCGTTGTCCGTTTTTTCCTCGGGATATTTGTTTAACTGAAAAAAGAAAAGAAACGGCCAACGGACAGAAAAGCGGCGTCGCGCCGCCCGGTGCGAGTCAGTCCCTGTCGACCCCTCGAGTAACAGTGTTGCTACATTCACTCCCGCATTTGTAATGCGCGCATAGCGGTAAGTGCAGAGGTGGCAACAGTGCGCTCGGTTTAACCCAGCGACGCTGCGCTAACCGTGCGACGGATGAATGCTGGCGGCCGAGCGCGAGTGATCGAGAATTAAAAATGCAAATGTGCACCGAGATGAAAAAAAATTTCCCAGATGAGTCTTGTTTGAAACTAAATAATCGTAAGTTAAAAATGATCAAAAATTAAACTCTCGAGTGACTGCATCCTTGATACGTCAACGTGCGATCTGTTGTTAACGGGTCGATCGCCACGTAGATGTGACGTTAAGCTTAACAGTTGTATAAATGTTGCAGCCGCTTAGGACTTTTTTAATTGTATCGATTGACACCAATTCAATTTTTCGGAAAATATTCGAATGTTCTTGAAAATCCGAGAATTGTCTCCAATTCTCTGTAAAACCGGAGAATTTTCGCGAATTTTTTGGGAAAACTCGAAAATTTTAGATTTTTCTAAAAAATTCGATAAAATTTTCTAGAATTCCGACAGATGGTGCTAGTCCTTGGATTATAAACTTGTGATTTTTACGGTTCAAACAAGTTGTTTGAGAATAAGTATTTTTTTTCTCTCAGTGTGAGGGGAGCCATTCTTACACCCTCAGCAGCAGCTCTCCGCAGACATATATCACATAAAATGATGGTTCCTGTTCGCCCAATCCCTGCACTGCAGTGGATGACTACAGGTCCATGGCCTGTGCTTGTTGCAAGCAATTTTTTCAAATATGTCACCACGGATTGGGTGTACAGGGGTACCCCGTGATCTGGCCAGGCTGTGTAATGAAGATGCTCCACCTGGAATCATGAATGTAGTTTCGGAAATATTTCGGATAGAAAGATGACGGTTTCATGACAGCATCGAAGAACTCACCTTCCGATTTTCTTCACCGCATGTCATATTGAAAATTCGGAACGTGTAATCCGCGAAAACGGTATGGCTTATGTTATCCACAGTAATACCTCCAAACTCACATTTCTTTCCAATGTCTGGCCAGTATTGCTCACATTTTTTCTGTAATGGATGCGTCAATAATTTCTTCAGTCCTCATTGAAACATTTATTGTTCCGCATAAAAACTAAATATTTATTCTATATTATTTGATGAAGAATTTAAGCATAATTTGAAAAATATTATTCACATTAGTTAATTTATACTGCATTTCACAAAGCTGTTGACTAATTCATGACTATTCAACCAATTGTAACATTTAAGTATTTCTCTGGCAAAAAATCTAGACAAATTGCATACTTTTTATAAGATATTTTCCTACCGGAGGTGGGAATATAGTCAACACTTGAAAAAATTCCTGCAATGAGACTTTGCACTTATGAACCGAGACGCACAGACTTTTACTCTGTTCTATTCTCAATTGATGATTTCCCCTTTGAAATATTCAAGTGAATTGGAATAGGCCTTTCAATCTAACATAACTTCAAGCAAATATCAAATTATTTTCACAAGATTACTTAATTCAATTAATGATTCCCTCATAAGCTTTAAATAAGAAAATTGATAATATTAAAACAAAAAATTTCTGGAATTGTACCTTAGCAAACGCACAAAAATCAAAAATGGTAAAACAAATTGAAGATATCAATCCAATGAATAAATCTCATATTTTCTATTAAAGAAATCGAATTTTAACACATTAAAAACTCATTGTCCACAGATAAAAATTCTAAAATTTACATTGGTCGTAAATTACCCTGAGTGATCTTAATTGTTAGCTCAGAGCATCGCTGAGTCGATACGTTTATAATATACAGTAGAGACTTCGGATAAGATACCTCTCTATAAGATACTTCGCGCTCCGAGCGCTCGCGGCCTACCCCCATTCTCGGCACTTTTATCGCCTCCCGAATGTTTATGTTCTTTAGGCTTCTTATAAGATAGGGGAGGATGGGGCAAAACGGTCCCCCTTCAATCGTCAATATTTTCCGATTCAATAATCCGATTGGGATGAGTTAGAGCTCGTTTTGAAGAATGAAAAATTATCTTCAAAATGAAGTTGAAACTGGGAATTTTCACAATGTCATTCACAAGTTATTGACAATTGAAGGGGGGCCGTTTTGCCCCACCCTCCCCTACCTATGGCCCCGGTCATTTTTCAACGGGAAGAGAGTAGTTATAAGCATCAAACGGTATTAAGGGTCAAACGGGAGGGACGAACGAAGTGATCATGAGGGTTTAATGACCTTAAGGGGGTGTCACACCACTTTTTTCAAGTAATGGAAGTATACATCGATTTTTTTTTCACTTTTCCCATCGAAAAATCATAATTTTTCGTCTCTGATTATTCTCGAGTCCACCAACAATCCCCAAACATCAGCTGCCATTCTATCACGCAGAGTTATGTTTAGAGACAGAGAGAAATGTTGAGTAAAAATTACGGAACTCAGAGTTCACTCCCCGATTACGGAATCGACTCAGAACATTTAAGTGACGGTATCGTAATTTTTTACAGGAGATTCAGGTAAAAATTACGGATCGTTCTGGAGAAATTCCGTTAGAGTTCCGTAAAATTTCCTACAACCACATTTCGCTCCGTAATTACGGAAAAGATACGTAATTTTTATTGAATATTTCTCTCCGTGGAGAAAAGGGAACGCGGGAGATACAAATTCAAAACATTAAACACATAAATTGATTAGTTATCGATATTCATTCAGTAAAAATGAAAATTTCATTGAATTCGGACGCAACGAGCGAGGCATCTTATTTGAAACCCACTGATCCCTATTTTTCTCCTCTTTATGGGTGCGCGTAGTGGGGGTACAGGGGTTCCCGGAATTTCACTCTCCTACTGTCCCTAAAAGGTATCTTATACGAAGCCTCTACTGTAATCCCACCTTTCCGCCCTCCATGACGTTGGCCAGCATGCAAATCACTTGGACCTTTTCTTGCCAAATCATCCGCCAGAAATCGTTGAGTGTATTCGACTTGGGGCCTTGTGTAGCGATGTATGCTCTAGTTTTCTTGTACCCCTGTCGAATAGACATGCTTTCAAATTCTGCATAATTTCATAGAAAAAACGACCGCATTTACTAAGGAATTGTATTCGAGAATTAATTTTGATTGAATTGAATAATTCTGTACAATTACCGGAATATAGTTCGCATTTATGTAGTCAGAGAAGGGCTCGTCGGGAAGCATCTCGAGCTTCACTCGCGTTTCATCATCTGCACAACAATATGCCCATATTTATCATCAATGTTCTTCCAAGAATAAATTCAAAACCATTGATTAATAGAGACTGACTTACACGCTATGAGATTTGCATATCTGTTCTTCATCCTATTTTGAGGAAGTTTTCCATACTCCCATGATTTCGTTTGCCCTCTCGGGAATGTCTATTTTAAAATTTTAAAAATTCACAAGAAATCTTTCAGTTTTCTTGAGAACCAAAACGTTAGTTCAATTATATCGTAAAAATTTAGAGGAAAATAGAAAATTTAGACCATTTCGTACTGAATGAAAAAATTTGCTTTTTCGAAAAACTATTTGTTCCACATGAGAATATTTGATGGAGTGGTGATTTATATAATCATCAGAAATCCGTAGAAGAATTCCAACTGTTGGCAGGAAAAAATGTAATCTATTACACGACAATCATTTGATCTGAAAGAACTTCATAGGTTTGTACTATAGAAAGAATTGATGAGGAAAGAATATTTTTTTCCCAAAAAAACATTGTCTTCTCGAAATTATCATTTGTTGCATGGAAATTAGAAGTATTTACTGGCCAAAGATATCCACTTGACGATAACATCCACTTGATAAAGCCGAAGCCTCATATAATTCTCTGTATAACGAATGTATTTACCCGAAAGACATACAAATGTCTCACAAAAATAATTCCTACTATTAAAATTATCATGTTTTGGTGGAAACATTCTTGTTGTTCACTAGTAAATTGATTTAACACTTTAAATGATCTCCTCAGGCGAACATATACTTTTTCGGTAGAACTAATTTTTTTCGCATTGCAGTTCTGAGTATTCATGTTTAATTCAAAACTGAAATAAGTTGTGAATTTTCCATTTTATATTTACTAAAAACTAATGAATTTCCTTGAATTCAAAACGCCGTAAGACTTGAAAATTCCTAACAATTTTCCTCTTAAATCGAATTCAATGTCTCTCCTCTGAAGATAACTACCCGACTTTCCATAAAATTTTGAGAAGAGCACGGAGAGAAATCGACTCAGAAAATTTAAGTAATGATATCGTAATATTTCACAGAAGATTCAGGAAAAAATTATGGAACGCTCTGGAAAAATTCCGTGATTTTTAAGATAAAAATTACGTGATAGTTCCGTGAAATTTCCTACAACCACATTTCGCTCTGGAATTACGGAAAAGATAGGGGAGAGTAGGGCAAAACGGACTGCAGGCAAACCGCACCACTCACAGAAAATTGGTAATTTTTGTTTTTTTTGTTTCTTTCAAATCAGGAACACTGAATGTGTTGAATTAAAAGTGAGTTTCAGAATCATAACCGTCACAGGGATTTTATAGACAAGAAGTGTCGCTGAACCGCAAGTTGATCAGATTCCCGAGTCGAGGATTTGGTTCTGATTGGACGTACACAGGTCTTTCAAGATCTCTCCAGACCTAGATGGACCTGGTAAGTCCTAATCAGTTCTGCGACGTACTTTTCCAGAGACCATTCGAATCCTCAGTTCTTTTCGGTCCTGAGAAGTCCTCCTCGATGCTACCGAGAACGCGTGATTTTACGAGCGGGTGAAGGGGAAGGCATGTATGCGGAGGGTTGAAATTTGTAGCCAACGAGGAGACAGGGTTGCAGAATATATTT